>NC_091229.1:22104610-22282110 GCF_040958095.1 Procambarus clarkii | reverse complement strand
CGACTCTGTTTACAATTATTAAACAGTTAATGAGCTCCGAAGCACCAGGAGGCTGTTTATAACAATAACAACAGTTGATTGGGAAGTTTTCATGATTGTAAACTGTTTAATAAATGTAACCAAAGCCGTCAGAGATTGAGGAAAGATATACACGTTCGTAAGTACTTGCGTAACTGCTTCGTGAATCTGGTTCCCAGATTTCCTCTGCTCCTCAACTTGAACATTGTCTCTTCACTCTCTAATTGACATTTAACATCTTGAAAGTTGTTAAATGTCTTCTGTGTTCTGTCTTCTCGAGAGTGGTGGAGCTGAGGACCTTCAGACACTCATATCTTTCTGCTTTTTACACTCGTATTTGTTTTAAGTCTTATCCTTTGCCGAAGCTGCATACTCAGTAGATCGTCTTACGTAGGTTGTACAATGTGTTCTGATTTCCTCTTTTTCTAGATGCTTGAAGACGTTATGTTGATAATGACTTCCTCAGGGGCTAGGTTTGGCCCTATGCATAAGTCTTCTTAAAAGTGTAGCGATACAGATGTTCGTAATTAACTGTAGAAGTCTCAAAGTCACTAACACACAGAGACTTTCAGGCAAGTATTCACTAAACAGAAGCAGTGAGTTGTTAAGTTAGAAGGTATTCATCGCTGCAGTGATCTTCCTGTATGGCAGTGAATGAGTTGAATTCACAACGCCGGTCTCAATCACCTAAGTATTCCACGTCTTAATCTTCATGTTGTTCATGAGGATTCTCACTCTCGCTTGCCTCCTTCATTGTACATCTTTTGTCTTTGTCAATTTCTCAGCCTATACCTTCGAGAAATTATACATTCCTTTTCACCTTAAAAGACAGAGTTTCTCAAGGTTTGACGAGCAAGATATTTTCAAAGTGAAGTTATGAAATGACAGCCCACACAGCTTCCAGGTGCCTGACGAAAACAAAGGCTCTGGTACCTGACAGAATCTCACCATGGATACTAAAGAAGCTCCGGAGATCCAGTGAAAACCACAGTTGATTTCCAGTGCATCACTGGAGACACTGGTGGTGGCAGGCAAGAAACACATGTCATGGGAATACACCAGAAGGGGAACAGACATCTACAGATTCATGTCCCTAACAAGTATACCTTGCAAAGTGCTAGAAAGAAAAGGATTACAACACATTGAGAGAGAGAGAGAGAGAGAGAGAGAGAGAGAGAGAGAGAGAGAGAGAGAGAGAGAGAGAGAGAGAGAGAGAGAGAGAGAGAGAGAGAGAGAGAGAGAGAGAGGGAGGGAGAGAGAGAGAGAGAGAGAGAGAGATAGAGAGAGAGAGAGAGAGAGAGAGAGAGAGAGAGAGAGAGAGAGAGAGAGAGAGAGAGAGAGAGAGAGAGAGAGAGAGAGAGAGAGAGAGAGAGAGAGAACTATAAACTTAATAAAATAATCCATGCCTAATAAAACTATTACAGTGCTGTTAGAGAAAGACCGAGATCAGAGAAGAACTGGAAGATTGGACAAACTACTTGGTATTAGACTGTCAGACAGAGCAAAATCGTCCCACGTACGTGACTCCTAAGGAACCAAGCCCAAGTGACTGGTAAAATACTGAATTGAATGAGAAATTTCCTAATACAAATGAAGGGAAAAGGATGCTGGTGTAGTCCCAATGGGATCACCGCTGGGACTCCTCACAATTGCTAATATGCTTAAATGACATAGCTGACAATTCAAACTTGTTTGTTCAATGACGATGGAAAGTTGATAAGGAGAACAAGGGGACACAGGTGGAAACTGAGTACCCAAATGAGCCACAGAGACATTAGAAAGAATTGTCCCAATATCGAAGTAGTTAACAAATGCATTAGACAGTGATGTGGTGGAGGCAGATTCCATACATATTTTCAAAAATAGATATAATACAGTCTAGTAGGCTCAGGAACCTGTAGACCAAGTGATTGACAGTTGAAAGTCGGGACCGAAGAGCCGAAGCTCAACCTGCGCAAGCACAACTAGGGGGAATACCAACAGATGTTCCGAAATATGCGAAATTTCTCAATTCCGAACAGAACTGGTAGAAGGGGAGCCGGTTGGCCGAGCGGACAGCACGCTGGACTTGTGATCCTGTGGTCCTGGGTTCGATCCCAGGCGCCGGCGAGAAACAATGGGCAGAGTTTCTTTCACCCTATACCCCTGTTACCTAGCAGTAAAATAGGTACCTGGGTGTTAGTCAGCTGTCACGGGCTGCTTCCTGGGGGTGGAGGCCTGGTCGAGGACCGGGCCGCGGGGACACTAAAGCCCCGATATCATCTCAAGATAACCTCAAGAAGGTTGGAACACTTTAAGAGAGATAAAGACGGTGGATGTCAACACCATCAAGGCGTCGTATGACAAAGATTGTACACAAGACGGGCCACCACGAGCGTAGCTCTCATCCTGTGTAATTACACTTAGGTAATTATCCACACGCACAAGCCCAGACCACCTCAGAATAGGTCAATTATAACGCAACAGGTACAACAAGGTTAATAGGCGGGGCATCAAGAGGTAGACCCTCATTTCCCCGTCGTCACTGTTAGGCAAGCACACACACACACACAATAACACACACACACACACACACACACAATAACACACACACACACACACACACACAATAACACACACACACACACACACAATAACACACACACACACACACACACACACAACCCAATAGGCTCAGGAACCTGTACATTGACGGCTGAGAGGCGGGACCAAAGAGCCAGAGCTCAACCCCCCCCCCCGCAAGCACAATTAGGTAAGTACAATTAGGTGAGTACATGAACGTGCGCACGCACTCAAACGAAGAACAGAGTGTAAATGTTGTTTACGTCCAAGACTGCCATAACTCGTTGGACACAATGCCCTACGCAGGAGGACTCGTCTACAAGCTGGCCAAGAAGCGGAAAAGTGCCTCGGTGGACAAAGGCGTAACTAAACGATTGACAAATGCATTTTACAAGTAAGGTTGTGAAAACAAAAACAGAATTATGGAGTTCGAGAATAGCACTGAAAGCAAAGACAATTCCCGAAGGCATTTCAGGTGTGTCAAGCCAAGGTGAGAGAGAGAGAGAGAGAGAGAGAGAGAGAGAGAGAGAGAGAGAGAGAGAGAGAGAGAGAGAGAGAGAGAGAGAGAGAGAGAGAGAGAGAGAGAGAGCGGACCGGACTATTGAAAACATTTAGGTCGTCTTAAAGATAATGAAGGTGTTTAGGATCGTTTTATTTCAGTCTTTGTGAGAGAGGAAACTGGCCATATGCCTCCCGTTGTTGATCAAATATACAGAAAATTGCCCAGAATTCTCTGCCACCATTGTCCAAGGCTCTCTGCCACCATTGTCCAGGGCTCTCTGCCACCATTGTCCAGGGCTCTCTGCCACCATTGTCCAAGGCTCTCTGCCACCATTGTCCAGGGCTCTCTGCCACCATTGTCCAGGGCTCTCTGCCACCATTGTCCAGGGCTCTCTGCCACCATTGTCCAAGGCTCTCTGCCACCATTGTCCAGGGCTCTCTGCCACCATTGTCCAAGGCTCTCTGCCACCATTGTCCAGGGCTCTCTGCCACCATTGTCCAAGGCTCTCTGCCACCATTGTCCAAGGCTCTCTGCCACCATTGTCCAGGACTCTCTGCCACCATTGTCCAGGGCTCTCTGCCACCAATATCAATGTGAAAGACATCTGAGAGATACGATCACCTAAAACCCGCCCAAAAATACACACACATGATCAAAACAACTTGTGACAAATAAACTTGTGTGATGCTATATTGTTGTGGGTTGTGAAACACATTACCAGGCAACATGACCCACGAAGCTCTAGGTATTGTTCCAGCCGAGTAGTAACCCGACCCACACACATATGAGAAGATATGAAAGTAACAACGTTCCGGTTCGTCCGCTACTTGATAAGGGTCCACGACGGCCTGAAATGTCGTCACATAAGAGTCTACGACGAACCGAAACGTCACAAGGGTCCACGACGGCCTGAAATGTCGTCACATAAGGGTCCACCACGGACCGAAACGTCACAAGGGTCCACGACAGCCCGAAACGTCGTCACATAAGGGTCCACCACGGACCGAAACGTCGTCACATAAGGGTCCACCACGGACCGAAACGTCGTCACATAAGGGTCCACCACGGACCGAAACGTCGTCACATAAGGGTCCACCACGGACCGAAACGTCGTCACATAAGGGTCCACGACAGCCTGAAACGTCGTCACATAAGGGTCCACGACAGCCTGAAACGTCGTCACATATGGGTCCACAACAGGCCGAAACGTCGTCACATATGGGTCCACAACAGGCCGAAACGTCGTCACATAAGGGTCCACGACGGCCCGAAACGTCGTCACATATGGGTCCACAACAGGCCGAAACGTCGTCACATAACGCTCCACGACAGCCTGAAACGCCATCACTTCCATTTCACATGTGCGTGATAAGTTACACATTTCAGCCACATCATTGTGACTCTCCAAATATATTTATGGTTGTAATTCCATGGAATAAAAAGGGGAGTTGTATAACAGAGATCAAGACCATTTCTACAGCTGTGTTTATCCATGCGTTCTGAGAGCGAGGAGCTATCAGCGGCGTACCACGAGTCCCTCTCCCTTGAACCCGTTCTTGTGTGAGTGTTTGAGGACTCGAGTGTAAGTCAATAGTGGTGTCACGGGTTCAGGTTCAGGAGCAGCGAACAGGTTAAGGCTGAATACTGTTGACCAGCGCAAGGATGAGCTCCGAAGGTTGCAAATACAGGACCGGAAACTGCACATTGTATTCCTGTATCTTGCAGCGGCAGTGTACAAAATACAGCATTCAGATTTGCATAGGACACTGTATAATACAACGCAGGTATTGTTACATAACACTCTATAGCACAACGCAACACGTTACAGCCCTTATAGCACATCACAGCTCAGAAGCCCAAAAGAAAACACCACACAACAATACGTTACACCACAACACATCACATAACACCACACAACAATACGTTACACCACAACACATCACATAACACCACACAACACACCACAGTGCCTCACATCACAACATAAAAGCAACACAACTCACCACCAAATACAACCGACTATGTGAGACCGCGCTATGAAACACGCAGTAGAGAAGGGCCCAATGTCATCCGCAGACCTTCCAAAAGATCTTACACTCGGACTTAACAAACATTAATAATTCATTTACCCCCCACAACAAATCAACGCCAGCACCTGGACGATGAACACAAGCTATACATACCCATTGACCTTCCCATCGAGCATCGGGATCTCATTATCGAACACCAGACCCTATAATCAAACCCCCTTCTCCAATCTTTGTTTTTGCTGTCCGCCCGTCTCTTTCCCAAGCTGGCGTCTTCACTTGCTAAGGGTCCACGACGGCCTGAAACGTCGTCACTTTAGGGTCCACGACGGCCCGACGTCGTCACACAAGAGTCCAACGACGGCCCTTCCCATTCTAATTCCTTACGACCCGCTCATTTCCTCCTTCCTTACCCCTCCCTCTCTTCCGAAGGTCCACCCTCGTGAGGAGCATGACTGAAGGGGGCGGGAGTGAAAGGGGTCTTCAGGGGAGTCCAGCACTGGGGCGGAGGGGGGCCGTATATAAGGCGGTCAGGGCGGACGGGACTCAACATTCAATCCGACTCCCCAGCCATAAGAGGATGCTATCGGTAAGTCTGTAGGGTGTGGTAGCAGCGTCACCCCTACATAACGCGAGCTACTGCACTAAAGAGGCACTCCAGGCCATTCCAAGCACCTGAATTAACCCTGGCACTAACTAGGCAAGAGCCAGATAGGGTCATCGTTACAACATAATGATCGTTAACATGTATAGTGTGACACTAACCTGAAAATCCTCCAATTAGGTGGAAGGCATTGTGGTGAGTTCGTTCATATATCACTGGTAAGCTCGTTTTCTTTTGTGACTTTTTTGAGTGATTTTTGGCTAATTCAAGTGAATTGTTTATTTTACAGTGAGTATATTGCCTCTCTCTCTCTCTCTCTCTCTCTCTCTCTCTCTCTCTCTCTCTCTCTCTCTCTCTCTCTCTCTCTCTCTTTCTCTCTCTTTCTCTCTAGCTTTCTTTCTTTTGGTAGAATTTTTAAATAATGATGAAGCAATTTTTTACGCCTCTTTATTAGCGAGGGTGTCCATTATGTGTATATGTGTGTGTGAGTGTGTGTGTGTGTGTGTGTGTGTGTGTGTGTGTGTGTGTGTGTGTGTGTGTGTGTGTGTGTGTGTGTGTGTGTGTGTGTGTGTGTGTGTGTGCGTGGCGTGTGTATGTGTCTTATGTTTAAGCTTCTTTATGAACTTATATTTTTGGGCGTAAGTTTGACCGTGTGTATGTTAATATTTGAGTATATTTGATCATCTGTATATCTGTGTGTCTAAGCATATGTATATACGTATGTTTAAAGGTATATATGTGTATATGCTTGAGTGTCTGTATATATGTGTCAGAATCCAGTATAATCATAATTAATATACATTGTATCATCATATTTTTGATATCTAAGATATCATATCTAAGAAAAAGACAGATAACGAATGATATGATACAGATAACGAACTTGATAAAGAGTTGATGGCTTACCTTTTAAGGCTCTTAACTAGATTCTTTTCAACACATCTGAAACTTATACGTAACTCGCTCATATGGAATTATTTCTCCTCCCGCAGGCGGTGATGTTGTGTGTGGCGGTGGCTGCGGCGTCCGCAGCCCCGCAGTACAGATATAACGTGACCCCAAGTCCCAGCTTCAGCGCCGGAGGAGGAGGACTTGGTGTTGGAGGTTTCGGCGAGACAGGAGGAGGCTTTCGAGGCTCCGGAGTAGGTGGAGCCTTTGGAGGTTCAGGTGTGCTTGCTAGCGGATTATCTCCCGGAGGATTCGGGATTAGAGATAGCGGTGGATTTGAAGGTTCTACAACGGGTATTACAGGTTCATCTGCTGGACGGTTCGGTAGTCGAGCATTTGGAGGCTCAGGATTATCTTCTGGAGGATTTGACACAAGAACGAGTGGGGCATTTGGAGGTTCAGCTGTTAGTAGTAGAGGATTATCTTTTGGAGGACAAGAGAGTGGAGTATACGGAGATTCAGCCACTAGAGGCTTATCCTCTGGAGGGTTCCTCACTGGCACAGGTGGAGCATTTGGCGGTTCCTCTACAGGTATTAGAGCAACATCTGCCAGAGGCTTGGGCAGTGGAACAACCGGGAGATTCGGAACTTCAGGCATCGGCGGGCAGTCTTCTATTGCAGGATTCGGAGTTTCTCCTGGTGTAGGGCTGAGGACTTCAGGCGGCATCGGTAGCGCCATCGCTGGAGGGCACAGCCAATCACGTCCTGTTGTGCCCATCCTGAGGGACGACCGCCAACAGCCTGATGTCACTGGGTCATACAGCTTCGCCTACGAGACTGCTGACGGCACCAGTCGTCACGAGCAAGGCATCCCCCAGGGCCCGACTGGCGCCGTGGCAACCCAAGGAGGATGGTCGTAAGTAGCTCTCCTTCGTCCTGAATGATATGAAACACAGATAAATGACCGACAATTGCTGGTTAATAACCTAATTTGCAATTTCATGCATTCCAGATTTACTTATCCTGATGGAACCCCTGCAACCTTCAACTTCATCGCTGATGAGGGAGGCTTCCGCGTGGAGTCCCCCCTGCTGCCCACGCCCCCGCCTCTTCCCGCCCACGCCATCGCCCAGATCGAGAAGGCTCGTCACGAGGACGCCGCCGCCGCTGCTGCTGGAGTTGGTCGAGGAGCGTTTGGAAATGACGGAAGCTTCGATGGTAGACAAGTTGGAAGCTTCGCTGGCTCACAAACAGGCTACAGTGGCTCGCGGGCTGTAGGAATTAGAGGATCATCAGCAGGAAGCCTGGGAAGCTTCGGAGGTGGATCAACTGGAAGATTCGGGAGCTCTTCCGGGGCTGGCTTTGGCACCTCTAGCTTTGGAGGCCAACCTGGAAGCTTTGGAGGCCAACCTGGAAGCTTTGGAGGCCAAACTGGAAGCTTTGGAGGCCAAACTGGAAGCTTTGGAGGCCAAACTGGAAGCTTTGGAGGCCAAACTGGATTAGGTCTTGGAGGTACTGGTGCAGCCTCCTCTCTTCGTGCTTTCCCGCAGATCCCCAGCCAGTCCTATGGTACGCCCTAAGCCCCATCCCCTCCCCCCATCACCCTGCAAGACCCACAGCACGACCTTCACACAATCAACAGGTGTTGTAATTACTACTTAATATTGAAAATGTCCTAGTCTGCCCTCCTGTCATGTCAGTCTCATTTTCTATGGACGGGTCATTTTTATGACATGTCAATACAGTACGCTTATTAATTTTACTAATACATCAATTATCAAAATAAAACCATTTTAATACAGTAACCCCTCATGCAGTTTTATGTTATCCTTTACCATAAACAAAAAAACAACAATTTGCAGCCAAAATCCAAGTTAATATTGCAAAGAATTTTGGAAAGTTACAGATGAATCTAATGTGTGTTTGGTATACTCTAAGGGGTCAAACCAAGCGGCTTTCGTAACATCAAATTGAAAGTCAAAACATTCGCCTGATCAATATCTCCGCGGTCACTATAGCATTGGTATGATGCACTCGAGCAGCGGGGCATATATCAGCCATGACCCGCGATGCCAGGGGACTATATGGGCGGTATATTCAGCTCGAGATGTTTTCATTTCTCCAAGCTAGGGGCCAGATTCACAAAGCACTTACGCAAGCACTTACGAACGTGTACATCTTTCCTGAATCTTTGACGGCTTTGTTTACATTTATTAAACAGTTTATAAGCATGAAAACTTGCCAATCAACTGTTGTTATTGTTATAAAGAGCCTCCTGGTTCTTCGGAGCTCATTAACTGTTTAATAATTGTAAACAAAGCCTCAGAAGATCGATAAAAGATGTACAGGTTCGTAAGTGCTTGCGTAACTGCTTCGTGAATCTGGCTCCAGGTCTGGAGTCAGGCTTTTCTGGCTTGTGCTTGAGCATTAAGGGTATTCGGGCTTGATGCCCGCAGGCCCACACCACCACGACAACCCCGGGTGATCCGGTACTACTGGGAGGAGGACCTTGGTAAGTTCCCCTCTAGCAAGCTTCGACCTTTCTTTTCTCCAGCGAGATTTCTTATATATGTTGGCTGGGGGATGCGGAAGAAGTGCGTAGAAGGCGTCGTAGTGGTAGTTGTGAGGTAGAAGGCGTCGTAGTGGTGGTTGTGAGGTAGAAGGCGTCGTAGTGGTGGTTGTGTAAAAGTTGTCGTCTAGTGGTGATGTAGAAGGCGTCGTAGTGGTGATGTAGAAGGCGTCATCTTATAATGACGAGGTATAACAGATTTATAATGAAACCTACTAAAAAAAATAGTTTTTTAGCAAAAGCAACAAAAAACACTTTGCAAAACAGGCGGGTCTTAGACGCAGCGAAAAAACAGCGAATAACATCCTCCTGTTGTGCAAATATTATGATATCCAAATATATCCACTAAAATGATATCATGAGATCCATATTAGCAGAGCAGCAACAACAGCATGGATTCGCAGCTCCTGCGTGACTGAGTCAACACGTCACAACAAAAAGCATAAAGGCTACCAGCAGCTCTCAGTGGAAGAGTTAACGTGACTCTTCTGAATGTAACAGGATCAGATACTTTTAACAACTTGGAAAACTCGTAACGCTGTTGCTGGCTTGACTGACCAGATGTACAGCTGTGTAAATCAAACTTACTTTGAGACACGACCTGTAAACCATGTAACTTACAATTTGAGTGGTAAAATATATATACTGGTGAAACACCATATATTGGTGGTATGCTGTTATCACTACTGAAGGCCTAGTAGTGACAACAGTAGCAAGAACAGTAGTGGGCATAGCAATGACAACAGTACTTGAATTAACAACAGGCGCAGTAACAGTGCAAGACAGCCTCATATTATAATCCAGCTGAACTAGAGCCATCTGGTTTGTTCACTGACCAATGGGTAGCTGGTGTGTGTGTGGGCTGGCGCACCCATGCCTCGGCCACACACACACCCACACACATGCCAGCCAGGCTCATTGGTGTTCTGCCTCGTAGCCATCTGGCGGATAGCAACTGTTCTCTCAAAGCCTTGGATATCTCTTCCTCTCTCTCTCTCACACACACATGTGCCTCATGAAAGGGATGAAGAGGCGGTAGGTTGGAATAACACAAGAGAAGCAATAGGGGCAATGAGAGAGTTTATATCAGGAATACCGCGCGATGAAGGACTCAAAGAGACATATATATATATATATATATATATATATATATATATATAAATATATATATATATATATATATATATATATATATATATATATATATATATATATATATATATATATATATATATATATATATATATATGAGTGTATATCACGAAAATAAACACGTGATTAAGAATGTGACAATGTCAGACCACGAAGGAAAAATGAAACAGGAAATTTCCTTAAGTACTTTCGTATATTAAATACATCGACCTTCTGAAGATGTATTTAATATACGAAAGTACTTAAGGAAATTTCCTGTTTCATTTTTCCTTCGTGGTCTGACATTGTCATATATATATATATATATATATATATATATATATATATATATATATATATATATATATATATATATATATATATATATATATATATATATATATATATAGTAGTATGTTTTGATAGCAGTCTTTCTTGTAAACATGTGTTGTTGAATACGACCGAAAGGGTAAGATTAATGATTCTAACACCAATCTTCTCAATATTTCTTATGTCTTTCTTCACTGTACAGGGAAGTTGAAAAATGAACTCTCCGAAGTTCAGCTCGAACGACCATAGCCTGAGGGTGGTGGGGAATTATGCGAGGAAGTTATTATTGTCATTTATACATTAGAGTGAACTGTATCAATAGTTACCTTGAGGTGCTTCCGGGGCTTAGTGTCCCCGCGGCCCGGTCGTCGACCAGGCCTCCTGGTTGCTGGACTGATCAACCAGGCTGTTAGACGCGGCTGCTCGCAGCCTGACGTATGAGTCACAGCCTGGTTGATCAGGTATCCTTTGGAGGTGCTTATCCAGTTCTAGTTGTATTTAGTTCCTTCACAACCTCCCACTGGTTAGTGAAATCTTATTATTAATTGCATTTAGAACATCTAAAGCATTTTTGAACATAGTCTCGGTTTAATCTAGGTACTGTATAGTTAAAATTGTTTACCATGTGAATATAATCAGTGGATCATCTAAATAATTTTGTAATTTATAATTCAGGAGCTGAGCTGGTTAGGGGCGTAAGCAGGTCTGGACATGTGGGTGACAATGTAGCCAATCAGCGCACAGCATGTGGGTGACAATGTAGCCAATCAGCGCACAGCATGTGGGTGACAATGTAGCCAATCAGCGCACAGCATGTGGGTGACAATGTGGCCAATCAACGCCCAGCATGTGGGTCACAATGTAGCCAATCAACACCCAACATGTGGGTGACAATGTAGCCAATCAGCGCTCAGCATGTGGGGTGACAATGTAGCCAATCAGCGCTCAGCATGTGGGTGACAATGTAGCCAATCAGCGCCCAGCATGTGGGGCCTGGCTGGATCCATACTTCCTGCCGGCAACTTCCCCGCTAGATTTAAAATAAATTTATATTACCCCAAAATTATCATGAATTATTCGAGAATTAATGATTATTGTCCTTGCGTGAGATGATGGAGTAGTTTCCATTATAACCACACTCTGCCACCCTTGTCTTCCCTCCCCCCTATACTCAAACACTATGGGCCCCATCAACATAGAGTAATAGATCCTCCATTTAAAAACTTTAACTCAAATATCACAGTAACAAGGTTATCGCGAATAACCGAACTCCATCACGGGCTCACTATAGCCCGTGCTACGTGGACAGTTCGTTCCGAGTAGCTGAATCTAAAACAGCAAGCGGCAACAGAGAGTAATAAGTATGGAACGGGTGAGCCTTGGCTGTTGCTGAAGGGCGAGGCGGACACAGCCAGATGTCTTGGGTCGTGGTGATTAGAGCAGCAGCAGTAGCAGCAGTACCAGCAGTACCAGCAGCAGAAGCAGCAGCAGCAGCAGCAGCAACAGAAGCAGCAGCAGTACCAGCAGCAGCAACAGCAAAAGTAGCAGCAGCAGCAGGGGAGCAGGAACCCTCTCCAGGCGCAGTAACAGTGCAAGACAGCCTCATACTATCCATACCCCTATGAATACTATCCTATGACATACTATCCATACCCCTATGACATACTATCCATACCCCTATGACATACTATCCATACCCCTATGACATACTATCCATACCCCTATGACATACTATCCATACCCCTATGACATACTATCCATACCCCTATGACATACTATCCATACCCCTATGACATACTATCCATACCCCTATGACATACTATCCATACCCCTATGACATACTATCCATACCCCTATGACATACTATCCATACCCCTATGACATACTATCCATACCCCTATGACATACTATCCATACCCCTATGACATACTATCCATACCCCTATGACATACTATCCATACCCCTATGACATACTATCCATACCCCTATGACATACTATCCATACCCCTATGACATACTATCCATACCCCTATGACATACTATCCATACCCCTATGACATACTATCCATACCCCTATGACATACTATCCATACCCCCTATGAATACTATCCATACTCATACTATACATACCCCAGACTTCACCTCGACAAGGTGGGTCGCCATTCAGGTGCCCAGCAGCAGGGGAGGTGGACGCCACAAGAGCCTTCCTCTTCCACCTCCAACTCCCGACAACTCTGATGTATTATATAATCACTGAGAGTTTAAGGCTCTGTTTATAAACTGGAATTAACAATGTTAATTTCCTTTAGTTCCTTGACGTGTTTGTCAGTTTGTTATAATTATATCATTTATAACACGTGATAGGAAACAACTTTAGCTTCCTAACTGTTGACTGACGCAAAGTCAAGCTGACGCCGCCTCACCAGAGGGCTGTGGCATCGCTCCATCACTACGCACTTATGAATTGCGTATTAGTTGGTTAATTTAGCTTAAATTAACTCTCGTGGCGAATTAATTGAATATTTTATGATTAAAGGTAGTAACTGTATCCCACTGGTGGGTTGGTGGGATGAACTGCAGCTTGGACGAGCAGAGCCCGAGGGAGTGGGATGTGTATCAAGTCAGTGTAATTCATTCGTAAACAGGATCAATGATGATTGGGGTAGGTGGCTTAACTAAGAGGCATTTGGCTAATGTTGACGCGGAGGGGCTGGCGGATAGGGTGCGTAATTGACTCGTCGTCGGAAGACGCTGGGTTCGATCCCTCTGTAACTTTTAATACTATAGTTACCGCTCCACAACAACGGCAACGCCTTCACAACTTGTAATACATCGGGGCCATACATACAAACACCCATACGTGCATGTCTGCGGCAGGACAGTCGGCAGACCAATACAGCAGACACGGTCTCATCTGCCGTAAGAGGGAAAGACATGAAGACATGAAAGATATGACTGCCGGACATGAAGGAGTCAATGACATCATCAAGAAAAGTTTGGCTACAGCAGGGTGTCCAGCATAAAGGGAACCTCAGTTGTGCAGACCTGACAACAGCCAAAAACGCCCAGATGGAGTCACCCTGCAGCCATGGAGGGAAGGTAAACAGGTCGTGTGGGACTACACGTGTGCGCCTACATTGGCTGATACCTATCTACCTTACAGTACAGCTGAGAGAGGCAGGGCGGTTACCTGCATGGAGGCCCAGAAAACCATTAAAGCCAGGAACCTGTTACAAAATTACAGGTTCGTGCCAATAGGCTCTGAGACCCTTGTCGCCTGGAGTAAACATGCACTTAAGTTCCTGAAGGACGTGGGAGAGGAAATCTCCAGCAGCATCAGCTAGTTTCCTGTCCCAGCGCCGTGATCCAGGTGGGAAATTACCTGGAAAATACCTCCTGTATCGTGCACCCTCACCCAAACTCTTCAAACCTGGATGAGGTTTTTAATAGTGATTGCCATGTATGTACCACTATTGTATTCTGTAACACAATGAAATCAATTTCACACATAAATAAGCGTGGAACAAGTAAATACTGAACAAATGTGCAGGAAGAATCTGTTAGGTCTCCTTCGAATGCCTTTTATTCTCTTCTACGAGGCAAAAGATCCCCATAATTAACAGATACAACAATAAATTACTAGACATTGACGAAGCACAACATATTAAACAATCTCAACCAACTTGTTGAGATTGTTCTCTAGGGGGATTAGTGTAGAGAATTATAAAAGCCCTGTTTTCATATATTAATGTCCTGTTGGGAATTATTCGTAAGGAGCAGTGGTGTGTGTGTGTTGTGTGTGTGTGTGTGTGTGTGTGTGTGTGTGTGTGTTGTGTGTGTGTGTGTGTGTGTGTGTGTGTGTGTGTGTGTGTGTGTGTGTGTGTGTGTGTGTGTTGTGTGTGTGTGTGTGTGTGTGTGTTGTGTGTGTGTGTGTGTGTGTGTTGTGTGTGTGTGTGTGTGTGTGTTGTGTGTGTGTGTGTGTGTGTGTGTGTGTGTGTGTGTATATACTCACCTATTTGTACTCACCTATTTGTGCTTGCGAGGGTTGAGCTTTGGCTCTTTGGTCCTGCCTCTCAACTGTAAACTGTGTGTGTGTGTGTGTGTGTGTGTGTGTGTGTGTGTGTGTGTGTGTGTGTGTGTGTATATACTCACCTATTTGTACTCACCTATTTGTGCTTGCGAGGGTTGAGCTTTGGCTCTTTGGTCCTGCCTCTCAACTGTAAACTGTGTGTGTGTGTGTGTGTGTGTGTGTGTGTGTGTGTGTGTGTGTGTGTGTGTGTAAGCCGAACTATGTTTTCTGTTGATTGTTAAGGCAGATAAAGCAGGTCGTTCTTGAGATGAGAAACTTGGTCATTAAAACACACGAACAAATGCAGCATACACACACACACACATAACAGACATACGCTCCCACAGGTCCGTCACAAATACGCAGAGAACGCGTTACATGACACGCAAGTCTGCTAGCTTCGTTAAACACCATTAGATCTGGCTAGTAACTGAATGGATAAAACACACACATATATATAGTAGTCTCCCTAGTAGCGAGGATAACCACGGTCCAAACATATCTTCCTGGTCCCCAGCAACGGTATCCTAGTAACCAAAACAGGCGTTTTAACATTGTGCTCTGAGGCAACTGGCAACCATACTTCAACAATTACTGTCAGCCCGCTACAGGAACCCCTGAATACATATCCTGCCAAAAGCGTATCCTTTTATCCTCATTATAGCTGAGATTATACGTTGGGAAAACCCCGGTATCTCAATTCTACATTTAAGTTACGTTCATTGGATTTGTTGATTATTAATATGGCCTTATATAATTCAGGTCCGAGAGCCAGTATGCAGACATTCCGATTCATCAAAGTAAGCAGACCAGGAGATTCATCGAAATGATGACACAGACCAATATCCTGATCGGGTTTCAGCGTGGCCTTCACCTTGCTGGCGGTTGTGGCCCTAGGCACGTATATAAGTGTCGACAAGGGGGTTGAAAAGTGGTAATCGCACCGACTTGTCTATAGCGTCAACATGATCCTGGTAAGATCCAGCTTTAGTGCCGTTGTTGTACACGTGAAAGAAATATAGTGTTTTGATAATCAATATAAACACCATTCCGTGCTTAAAAGAACTAGTATTTTATCAACGAAAACCCTTAGTTGAGTACTAAGGTCCGAAATCAGCTAAAGGTTAGTGACATGGGTTTTCAGTGGATGTATATAATATGTGTATAATTTTATGTCTTCTGCAGAAGTTGGTATTGTTCACCTTGGCGGCTGTTGTGGGGGCTGACAAGCTCCCGTCTACCTCTTACGGGGCGCCCAGCAGAGGAAGTGGAGGTTTCCTGGGAGCGGGTGGAGGACGCTTTGGGGCTTCTGGAGTGACAGGAGGCGTCGGTTACCCTGGAGTGGGCGGAGGCTTCAGTTCCCTTGGAGTGGGAGGAGGCTTCGGTTCCCCTGGAGTGGGCGGAGGCTTCAGTTCCCTTGGATTGGGAGGAGGCTTCGGCTCCCCTGGAGTGGGAGGAGGCTTCGGTTTCCCTGGAGTGGGAGCAGGCTTCGGCACATCTGGAGCAGGATTTGGAGGATCAACTGGTGGTTTTAGAGGATCACCTGGAGGCTTCGGAATACCGAGTGGTGGAGCCTTCGGGGGCCCAGCCTGGTGGTGGCTTCGGGGGAGCTGCAAGTGGAAGCTCTTTTGGCGGAAGTTACAGACCATCAGGTACCTGTTGTGCCCATCCTGAGGGACGAGCGTCAGGGACCTGATGCGTACGGCAACTACAACTTCAACTTCGAGACTGGTGACGGCATCAGTCGTCAGGAGCAGGGCGCCCCTCAGGGCCCAGCTGGCGCCGTGGCATCCCAGGGAGGATGGTCGTGAGTAATCTATGCTAATCTCTTGCGTGTTTCTTTAATACTTAAAACAATACTGCAACTTCATTTTATGAGGCATTTAGATATGGAACTTCATTGATAAAGGATGCTAATTGCAATATTTGGCGTTGCAGATTTAATTTCCCTGATGGAACTCCAGCTAACTTCAAGTTCGTCGCGGATGAAGGCGGTTACCGCGTGGAGTCTGACCTGCTGCCCACGCCCCCGCCTCTCCCCGCCCACGCCATCGCCCAGATCGAGAAGGCTCGTCAGGAAGACGCCGCCGCTGCTGCTGGAGGTGGTCGAGGATCGTATGCAGTTGCGTCGAGCTCCTCGTCTCAGTTCTCAGGAGCACCTTCTGGAGGCTTTGGAGGAGCACCTTCTGGAGGCTTTGGTGGAGCACCTTATGGAGGCTTTGGAGGAGCACCTGTAGCAAGCTTCAGAGGCGCATCAACTGGGGACTTCAGAGGCGTATCTACTGGAGGCTTCGCTGGCTTCAGAGATGGGGACTATGGACGTTCACCAGTTGGAGGCTTTGGTGGGTCCACTTTAGGTCATACTCAAGGCTTCAGAGGGTCCACTGTTGGTCATACTGGAGGCTTCAGAGAGCCCATTGGAGGTCATACTCGAGAGTTCGAAGGGTCCACTGTAGGTCATATTGGAGGCTTCGGAGGGTCCACTTTAAGTCATACTCGAGGCTTCGGAGAGCCCATTGTAGGTCATACTAGAGGCTTCGGAGGGTCCACTGTAGGTCATACTCAAGGCTTCGGAGGGTCCACTTTAAGTCATACTCAAGGCTTCAGAGAGCCTACTGTAGGTCATACTCGAGAGTTCGGAGGGTCCACTGTAGGTCATATTGGTGGCTTAGGAGGGTCCACTTTAAGTCATACTCAAGGCTTCGGAGGGTCCACTTTAAGTCATACTCGAGGCCTCGGAGAGCCCATTGTAGGTCATACTAGAGGCTTCGGAGGGTCCACTTTAAGTCATACTCAAGGCTTCAGAGAGCCCACTGTAAGTCATACTCGAGAGTTCGGAGGGTCCACTTTAAGTCGTACTCAAGGCTTCAAAGAGCCCACTGTAGGTCATACTCGAGAGTTCGGAAGTTCCACTATAGGTCATACTAGTGGCTTCGGAGGGTCCACTGTAGGTCCTACTCGAGATTTTGGAGGGTCCACTGTGGGTCATGCTGGAGGCCAAGGAGGGTCCACCGTAGGTCATACTAGAGGCTTTGGAGGACAAACTTTAGGTCATACTGGAGGTCTAGAAGTGTCCACTGTAGGTTATACTGGAGATCTTAGAAGGTCCACTGTAGGCCATACTGGACGCCTTGGAGGGTCCACTGTAGGTCATACTCGAGGCTTCGGAGAGTCCACTATAGGTTATACTGGAGGTCTTGAAGGGTCCACTGTAGGTTATACTGGAGGCCTTGAAGGGTCCACTGTAGCTTATACTGGAGGTCTTAGAAGGTCCACTGGAGGCCTTGGAGGGTCCACTGTAGGTTACACAGGAGGCCTTGAATGTGACCACTGTAGGTTACAGTGGAGGCGTCAAAGAGCCCACTGCCAGTCATACTGGAGGGCTCGGAGAGCCGACTGGAGGCTTTGGAGACTTAACCATTGGAGGTTTAGCAGTATCAGCCGATGGAGACTTGGGTGCCGCGCCTCCAGCTCTCAAAAGGACCTATAGTGCCCCTTGAACATCGTCTCTACTCTAGCGCTGGATGCATGTATCTCATCTCATGTTCTCTCCAAGAAATCTTTTTTCTTCCTCGAGATCACTTGCTGATTGATATCTTGCTGGGCCGCTCTAGCCTCAAGTATGTCATGTCAACTGTGTCTCATGTCAGTTGATAGTTAGTGGTTTCTGTCTGAAATGAGCTGAACTTTACACTTATTCTACCGATATAAACATACATTATATATATATATATATATATATATATATATATATATATATATATATATATATATATATATATATAATACAAAATTTCAACGAAAAAGTGTTTTCTTAGTTTTACAAATAAAATACTAATAACAAACTTGAGAAAGAAGACTCTTTATGTCCTAATGAAAAACTAAAATAAGATTAAGGCTACAGTATTAATTATTGGTTTTAGAAAACTTATTAGTGATGCATTGAACATTCTTAATATTGCAGGACAAACAATATGATTATCAGGTTCTGTCTTAACTATAAGAAATATATATAAGAAAACATGGAATTTCCACCTGTACTGAGGTAACTTGTAAGAGGCATCAGTGTCTTCCATTACATTAACATTCAATCTCGATTTACATATATTGTCCATAAAAATGTTAATTCAAGTTTGATAAAATTGTGAAATATAATTATCGTTGGATAAAATCTGTTGCATATATTTTTAACCTATGCATTTTCTTTGTATTTGCGTAAAAACTATAAAATTTTAAATTTTAACACAAATGATTTTTTTTTTTTGTACAAGTTCACTTTAGTCTCCGAGTGATGGATGTATTGACTCTGACATGACACTGTACACTTGAGAGACACTCACATCTTCCACTATACACTTGAGAGACACAGCTTCCCTGTACATTTCAGACACACTCACAGCTTCCTCTGAGTGAAGGTGTTGCTGTTCTCTTAATGTGTTTAGTCGAGACAATCAATGAGTAGAGGCAAGCTGTTTGTTGAGTAACATACAACTAATTATTGGTTGAGTTTGGGGGGTTGGGATTAAGGCTTATCAACTGCGCGATGAATGTATAAGATCATAAATTTTTCTATTAAGGTCTTGGAACTTTCTTGTTGGCCAACCAGTCCTATACTTTAGGCCTGTCAACCTCTGGAGGGTTATTAAGGTCTGTCAACCTCTGGAGAGTTATTAAGGTCTGTCAACCTCTGGAGAGTTATTAAGGTCTGTCAACCTCTGGAGAGTTATTAACGTCTGTCAACCTCTGGAGGGTTATTAAGGTCTGTCAACCTCAGGAGGGTTATTAAGGCCTAACAACCTCTGGAGGCTTATTAAGCCCACCCCAATAACTTACTGACCAACCCACAAGTATACTTTAGTCTTGAACATAGTCCAGGACTAAAGTATACCCCCTGTGTATATATACACCGAGATAGGGATACCTCTCAATGTCTAATACCGAGGGGAGGCGGAAGAGGGGAAAATATAAATATTATTATTATTAAAAAAAGTAATGAAGGTAAATATTATTAATTAATATATTTTAAAATAATTTCTTACGCCTACAACCTCCTTCTCTTGGGACAAAACTGTAATAACGCAAATAGTTACGAATTCAGCTTCAGATTCAGGAACCAATTGTTGACTGAACGAGGCAGAAACAAATGGGCAGAGTTTCTTTCACTTGATGGTCCTAAGGAAACAAAGAAACATTAGACAGTTCTGTTTTGCAGAGTGGTAGACGGTCGGAACAAGGTCAAGTGAGAAAGTGGTGGTAGGCCAAAACCAGCAGTAGTTTCAAAGTGTTATAAAACAAAGAGTCCTCTGAAGACGGGGACACCACTAGTGTAGATCTCATCCTGTAACTGCACTTAGGAAGCAGAACACATACACACACATACCAGAAAGATCTAGGAGTTGATATCACACCAAACCTGTTTCCTGAAGCCCACATCAAAAGAATAACGTCGGCGGCGTATGCGAGGCTGACTAACATCAGGACTACCTTCAGGAACCTGTGTAAGGAATCCTTCAGAACCTTGTATATCACATATGTAAGACCAATCCTGGGGTATGCGGCCACGGCATGGAGCCCGTACCTTATCAAGCACAAGATGAAGTTAATAAAGTTTAAAGGTATGCCGCTAGGCTAGTCCCAGAACTAAGAGACATGAGTTATGAGGAAAGGCTGCGGGAAATGCACCTTACGTTATTGGAAGACCGGAGAGCTCGCGAAGACATGATTACTACCTAAACAATTCTCAGGGGAATTGATAGGGCAGATAAAGGTAAATTTTTAACACGGGTGGTACGCGAACAAGGGGACACAGGTGGAAAGTGAGTAACCAAATGAGCCACAGGGACGTTAGAAAGAACTTTTTCAGTGTCAGAGTAGTTAACAAATGGAATGCACTAGCAAGTGATGTGGTGGAGGCTGACTCCATACACAGTTTCAAATGAAGATATGACTGAGCCCAGTAGGCTCAGGAATCTGTACACCAGTTGATTGACAGTTGAGAGGCGGGACCAAAGAGCCAGAGCTCAACCCCCGCATGCCTAATTAGGTGAATACATACCAGCCCCTGTTGACAGGGACTTTGAGGCCCATGTCCACTCAGGGGCCTCGCGCCTGAGTGGACAGCGCTCGGGGGTCGAAGTCTTAAGGGACCCTTAAGACTCGATTCCCGGTCAGGGCAGAGTTTCTTTCACCCTGATGCCCATATTCACCTAGCAGTGAATAGGTAACTGGGAGTTAGACAGCTGCTACGGGCTGCTTCAAGGCAATGTGTGTGTGTGTGTATTCACATAGTTGTGCTTGCGGGGGTTGAGCTCTGCTCTTTCGGCCCGCCTCTCAACTGTGACTAACTACTAAGTAACTAAAAAATTGTTTACACTCACACACACACATACCCGCAGGAAGCAGCCCGTAACAGCTGTCTGACTCCCAGGTACCTATTTACTGCTAGGTAACAGGGGCATCAGGGTGAAAGAAGATCAGACCATTTGTCTCTGCCGACGCTGGTATGTGTGTGTGTGTGTGTGTGTGTGTGTGTGTGTGTGTGTGTGTGTGTGTGTATGTGTGTGTGTGTGTGTGTGTGTGTGTGTGTGTGTGTGTGTGTGTGTGTATGTGTGTGTGTGTGTGTGTGTGTGTGTGTGTGTGTGTGTGTGTGTGTGTGTGTATGTGTGTGTGTGTGTGTGTGTGTGTGTGTGTGTGTGTGTGTGTGTGTATGTGTGTGTATGTGTGTGTGTGTGTGTGTGTGTGTGTGTGTGTGTGTGTGTGTGTGTGTGTGTGTGTGTGTGTGTGTGTGTGTATGTGTGTGTATGTGTGTGTGTGTGTGTGTGTGTGTGTGTGTGTGTGTGTGTGTGTGTGTGTGTGTGTGTGTGTGTGTTTTAGAGAAATATATGTAGTAGGTTGAATGGAGGAAAAAATAGATCGGCTAGAAAGTCGAGGACCAAAGGTTAATACTTCGATTCTACAGACAAAAATAGTAAATACATACACGTATGCGCAAATAAACATTGCCCTACACACACATATAAATATACAGACACTATAGACACGGAGCCCAGGTCGACGACCGGGCCGCGGGGACGCTAAGCCCCGGAAGCACCTCAAGGTATATCAACACCAATAGGTTTTCTAACTGATGTCAGAAAATAAACCGATATCTGAATTAAATTGTTTATTTTGCAGTAACATTTATTGGAAATGCTAGAAATTATGCAGCAATAGACTTCAAGTTCGATCGCCATGCAAAAACTGTCATCCAGGCGACTCATCGAAGTAATTACACAATGTAATAACCTGATCCGTTGTCTGCGTGGCCTTCACCTTCCTTGCGGTGATGGGTCTGGCCGGGTATATAAGCGTCGACCCGCGGCTCAAACCACACTCGCACCGACTTGTCTGTAGCGTCAACATGATCCTGGTAAGATCCAACTTTTTGTGCCGCTGCTTTGTATTCTCATAACGTATACACACGATAGATATGATTTATAAGTAGTGCTTGTACGTCACCTTCGATAAATCTAAGTAACACTTCGCGCTTTAAAACAATGTTATTTAATAAACGAACATTATTAGCCGACATCTAAGGCCAAAAAATATTTCAAAGTTAGTAATTATAAGTTTCGAGGGGAAAAACGTATAATTTTATATCTTCTGCAGAAGTTGGTATTATTCACTTTGGCGGCTGTTGTGGGGGCTGACAAGCTCCCGTCTACCTCTTACGGGGCGCCCAGCAGAGGAAGTGGAGGTTTCCCAGGTGCGGGTGGAGGACGCTTTCGGGGCTTCTGGAGTGAGAGGAGGCTTCGGTTCCCCTGGAGTGAGAGGAGGCTTCGGTTCCTCTGGAGTAGGCGGAGGCTTCGGCACATCTGGAGCAGGATTCGGAGGAAGACCAGTTGGTGGTTTTGGAGGATCACCTGGAGGCTTCCAAAGACCGAGTAGTGGAGCCTTCGGGGGCCCAGTCGGTGGTGGCTTCGGGGGAGCTGCAAGTGGAAGCTCTTTTGCCGGAAGTTACAGACCATCAGGTACCTGTTGTGCCCATCCTGAGGGACGAAGCGTCAGGGACCTGATGCGTACGGCAACTACAACTTCAACTTCGAGACTGGTGACGGCATCAGTCGTCAGGAGCAGGGCGCCCCTCAGGGCCCGACTGGCGCCGTGGCATCTCAGGGAGGATGGTCGTGAGTAATCTATGTTAAACTCTTGTGTGTTTCTCTAATACTGAAACATTTTTGTATCTTCATTGTATGAAATTTTTAGATGTGGATTTTCATTTATAAGGGAAGCTAATTGTAATATTTGGCGTTGCAGATTTACCTTCCCCGATGGAACTCCAGCTAACTTCAAGTTCGTCGCGGATGAAGGCGGTTACCGCGTGGAGTCTCCCCTGCTGCCCACGCCCCCGCCTCTCCCCGCCCACGCCATCGCCCAGATCGAGAAGGCTCGTCAGGAAGACGCCGCCGCTGCTGCTGGAGGTGGTCGAGGATCGTATGGAGCTGCATCGGGCTCCTCGTCCCAGTTCTCTGGAGTGTCTGGTGGAGGCTTTGGAGGAGCACCTTCTGGAGGTTTTGGAGGAGCACCTTCTGGAGGCTTTGG
Organism: Procambarus clarkii; assembly: GCF_040958095.1. NCBI lineage: Eukaryota > Metazoa > Arthropoda > Malacostraca > Decapoda > Cambaridae > Procambarus > Procambarus clarkii. The sequence continues at coordinate 22,258,830 of NC_091229.1, read as the reverse complement.
AGGAGCACCTTCTGGAGGTTTTGGAGGAGCACCTTCTGGAGGCTTCGGAGGCGCATCAATTAGAAGTTTTGGAGGGGCAGGAGCTGGAAGCTTCGGAACCACACATGCTAGAGGATTTGGTGGAGCAGGAGCTGGACGCTTCGGAGCTGCTCCACTGGCTCCCAGGAGGACCTACGGCGCCCCTTGAACATAATCTCACGCTTTGTAGCTCGAGACTTATGTCATGATTTTCGCAAGAAACAATTTTTCTATCTTGAAAAATCTTGCTGGGTCCCTGTGTCTCAAGTCTGTCACATAAACGGTGTCTCATGTAAGCTGATGATCAAAGTCTGTCTGAAATGAGCTAAATTGTACGCTTATTCTATTGATACACATATACATATATATTATAAAAATAAAACAATTTGATGAAAAAGTTTTTTCTGTAATTTTTTTTTCGTGAAGTGACAATAACACAGATTCCTGTTGAACACAGGAAACTTTACTACTGGATAATATCTAAAGCAGAAGTAAGTCTTTTGCAATAATGATTCCTGTTAAATCAGAGGTTCATTAAACATTGTAGTAAACATTACATAAAGTGGAATATAAGTCTCAAGTTAAAAAAAAAATATTATATAAACTTCATGCAGACGTGGAGTCACAATAACGTGGCTGAAATATGTTGATCAAACCACACACTAGAAAGTGAAGGGACGACGACGTTTCGATCCGTCCTGGACCAATCTCAAGTCGATTGTGTGATTAAGCCATAATCGACCTGAGGAATGGTCCAGGACGGACCAAAACGTCGTCGTCCCTTCACTTTCTAGTGTGTGGTCTGGTCAACATAAACATCATTTACAAGAAAGCGTGACGACAGCTTCACCCAGACTGACTTGTAAATGGCAGCTGCTTCTTGTATGGTCGGTATTCTAATTAACTTTTTTTCTAAGTCACTCCCAGTTACTTGTAACTGAATAAAAAAGTACTTTTTTGCATGTAAATTTTCATCTTGGTCTAATAGGGAGAGAGACAGCTCTAGCAGCTCATAAAGGGAATATAAATTGGGTTAAGACTTAATATGGAACGGATTAAGCCTTTCACCATTAATACAAGTTTGATAACTATAATATAGTGTAACGTAATGCGTATAATACTCGCTGAATTATGACTTAACCCAACCTTCACCTCACTTAAAGTCTTCCTTAACAATCAGCTGTTCTCTTGTGTCCTTCAGACTTGATGAAGCTGTAGAGAAGAGTGACAATAACGAGGCTGAAGCACATAACTCGGCCTACATATACACCACATATAGGAGGCATCCAGCAGTCTCGGGAGACTATGGAGTTGCGCTCTGGTTGTCGAGGCTGGAGTGTCCTCTCCAGGGCGCAAAGCCATGGGGTTGGTCGATATGGAGGAGAAGCTGTTACCCATGCAGCAGGTCCCACATATACACCTACAACTAAGTGAGTATATATATGCAAGGAAGGTGACAACATTTCGGCTCGTTCTGAACCCTTATCAAACCCTAGACCCTTATCAAGTCCTGGGTTCTAATCATGTCCTGGATCCTTATTAAATCATGGACCCTTATTAAGTCAAATTCCTAAAACATCATAAAGAAATTATCTGCTAGATGTTTCTTGACATTATATTCCTGATATTGTGTTGAAATAAATCAGCTTTTCATCTTAATTTACAAATATTGAACAAAACATCTCGTTAACCCATATATGATAAAATTATTAAAAAATTGGTTATTATTGGATAAAATCATTTCCGTATATTGGAACATGAATGTTAATCCAGACACGCATTTTTTGAACCCTTGTAATCACACTGAGCCTATATATGTATTGCCACATAAATCAATATATTTTGCACATTTACCACAGAGGCCTTTGTCTTTTTTTTAAAGTTATTATTTCTATGTTGAGCTAATTAACACCTCAGCTCTAAGGATACAAGATTATGTGAAAGTAGTTATATATAAGAAAAAAATATATATAACTATATATATAACTATATATATATATATATATATATATATATATATATATATATATATATATATATATATATATATATATATATATATATATATATATGTCGTACCTAGTAGCCAGCTTACTATGCAAGTCCCGATTTGCCTAATAAGCAAAGTTTTCATGAATTAATTGTTTTTCGACTACTTAACCTACCTAACCTAACCTAACCTAACTTTTTCGGCTACCTAACCTAACCTAACCTATAAAGATAGGTTAGGTTAGGTTAGGTAGGGTTGGATAGGTTCGGTCATATATCTACGTTAATTTTAACTCCAATAAAAATTTTTTTACCTCATACATAATGAAATGGGTAGCTTTATCATTTCATAAGAAAAAAAATAGAGAAAATATATTAATTCAGGAAAACTTGGCTTATTAGGCAAATCGGGCCTTGCATAGTAGGCCGAGAAGTGCGTTCTGGCTACTAGGTACGACATATATATATATATATATATATATATATATATATATATATATATATATATATATATATATATATATATATATATATATATATATATATGTGTCGCTGGAAGAAAGAAGAGTTAGGGGGGGACATGATCACCACATACAAGACTCTCAAAGGATTTGATAGGGTAGATAAAGACAGACTATTTAACACAAGGGGTACACGCACTAGAAGAAACAGGTGGAAACTGAGTGCCCAAATGAGTCATAGACACATTAGAAAGATTCTTTTAGTATCAAAGTTGTTAATAAATGGAATGCATGAGCCAGTGATGTGGTGGAAGCTGACTCCATACACAGTTTCAAGTGTAGATATGATAGATCCCCAGTAGGCTCAGGAACCTGTACACCAGTTGATTGACAGTTGAGAGGCGGGACCAAAGAGCCGAAGCTCAACCCATGCAAGCACAACTAAGTGAGTACACACGACCTAGTAACCGAGTAGACAGCGCTCGAGGGTCGTAGTCCAAAGAGCCCAAGTTCAATCCCCGACAGAGGCAGAAATAAATGGGCAAAGTTTCTTTCAGCTGATGTCCTGTTCACCTTGCCGTAAATAGGTGCCTGGGAGTTAGGTAGCTGTTATGGACTGCATACTACGGGCTGACAGTTGAGAAGTGGGACCAAAGAGCCGAAACTCAACCCCCGAAAGAACAATTAGGTGAGTACACATATACTTACACAATCTCAGTTCGTACGATTTTCTAATGTCAAAAAATTAACCGATTTATTGTTGAAGATTAAGCCACTGTAAATCTGTACATAAAATTCACAAATAAATAAGTGTGGGAATTTTAACCTATGATATTATGTCTGTGGGAAAACATTACCATTATTTATTTACTGGATTTGATAAAAAAAAAATATACAATAATATACTTCGAGTATGAACGCATAGCTGAAACTTTCTTCCAGGCGACTCATCGAAGTAATTACACAATGTAATAACCTGATCCGTTGTCTGCGTGGCCTTCACCTTCCTTGCGGTGATGGGTCTGGCCGGGTATATAAGCGTCGACCCGCGGCTCAAACCACACTCGCACCGACTTGTCTGTAGCGTCAACATGATCCTGGTAAGATCCAACTTTTTGTGCCGCTGCTTTGTATTCTCATAACGTATATACACGATAGATATGATTTATAAGTAGTGCTTGTACGTCACCTTCGATAAATCTAAGTAACACTTCGCGCTTTAAAACAATGTTATTTAATAAACGAACATTATTAGTCGACATCTAAGGACAAAAAATATTTCAAAGTTAGTAATTATAAGTTTCGAGGGGAAAAACGTATAATTTTATATCTTCTGCAGAAGTTGGTATTATTCACCTTGGCGGCTGTTGTGGGGGCTGACAAGCTCCCGTCTACCTCTTACGGGGCGCCCAGCAGAGGAAGTGGAGGTGTCCCAGGTGCGGGTGGAGGACGCTTTGGGGCTTCTGGAGTGAGAGGAGGCTTCGGTTCCCCTGGAGTGGGAGGAGGCTTCGGTTCCCCTAGATCAGGATTCGGAGGAGGACCAGTTGGTGGTTTTGGAGGATCACCTGGAGGCTTCGGGGGACCGAGTGGTGGAGCCTTCGGGGGCCCAGCCGGTAGTGGCTTTGGAGGCCCAGCCGGTGGTGGCTTCGGGGGAGCTGCAAGTGGAAGCTCTTTTGGCGGAAGTTACAGACCATCAGGACCTGTTGTGCCCATCCTGAGGGACGAGCGTCAGGGACCTGATGCGTACGGCAACTACAACTTCAACTTCGAGACTGGTGACGGCATCAGTCGTCATGAGCAGGGCGCCCCTCAGGGCCCGACTGGCGCCGTGGCATCTCAGGGAGGATGGTCGTGAGTAATCTATGTTAAACTCTTGTGTGTTTCTCTAATACTGGAACATTTTTGTATCTTTATTGTATGAAACTTTTAGATGCGAATTTTCATTTATAAGGGAATTGTAATATTTGGCGTTGCAGATTTACCTTCCCCGATGGAACTCCAGCTAACTTCAAGTTCGTCGCGGATGAAGGCGGTTACCGCGTGGAGTCTCCCCTGCTGCCCACGCCCCCGCCTCTCCCCGCCCACGCCATCGCCCAGATCGAGAAGGCTCGTCAGGAAGACGCCGCCGCTGCTGCTGGAGGTGGTCGAGGATCGTATGGAGCTGCATCGGGCTCCTCGTCCTCAGTTCTCTGGAGTGTCTGGTGGAGGCTTTGGAGGAGCACCTTCTAGAGGCTTCGGAGGCGCACCTGCTGGAGGCTTCGGAGGCGCACCTGCCGGAGGCTTCGGAGGCGCACCTGCCGGAGGCTTCGGAGGCGCACCTGCCGGAGGCTTCGGAGGCGCACCTGCTGGAGGCTTCGGAGGCGCACCTGCTGGAGGCTTCGGAGGCACACCTGCTGGAGGCTTCGGAGGCGCACCTGCTGGAGGCTTCGGAGGCGCACCTGCTGGAGGCTTCGGAGCTGCTCCTTTGGCTCCCAGGAGGACCTATGGCGCCCCTTGATTATAATCGCACACGTGTAACAGTTAACCCATCTCATGATCTCTGCCAGAAAACTTTTCCGCCCTTGAGACCTCTTGGTGATATCTTGCTGGGTCTCTCTCTCTAGTCTTACGTCTTTCATGTCAACAGTGTCTCATGTCAGCTGATATCCAGAGTGTTGTTCTCAGATGAGTTGAACTCTACGCTTATTTAATTGATATATATATATATATATATATATATATTTTATCAAAATAAAATATTTCGATGAAAACCCGATTTTCCTTGTTTTATGTGAACAAATAGTAAATATATATTCCTGTTAAGATAGCATGAAAAAGCAAAAGCAAGTCGTTTTTGGTAATTATTGCTCTAAATAATTAAAAACGCATTTCTGCCTTAATGGGAAAAACGGAATAGCTGTGTAAAATTCATATATGAACAAGAGGTTGTCTGTCTGTTCCAGCTTGGAGGCCAGATGCCTGGAGACCAGACATTTGGAGGCCAGACGCCAGCTAGCTGGCTAGTCTTAACACACTTTGCATGGCGACTTATGAGTGTAGACCCCACATAGGTGGGTTGGGGTGGGTCTCCATCCCCCCCCCCCACTTTTGATCCCGAGTTCCAGCCTCGATAAATACCAGACTCAATCCTCTTTAAGATACACTAAGTATGTAATTTTCTACACGATAATCAAGTGTTGAGAGTACCAGGAATCAAGAGGAAACTTGCTACAGCATTCTGCTTAATCGATATAAACACACAAAAATATGGGTGCTTGGCAAGTTAATACATAAATATATGTAGTGAAGATGGTTACAGTGCAGTGTAGATGTAACCTCTGTTTTGTCAACCGAGCAATGCCTGGCATCCATGCTAGTATTATATATATATATATATATATGCAACAATGATCACAAAAACACTGATCCAAGTATGCAGAATAACCACATATGAAAAATAGAAACTGCTATTTTTTAAAAGCAGTTTCTATTTTTCATATGTGGTTATTCTGCATATATATATATATATATATATATATATATATATATATATATATATATATATATATATATATATATATATATATATATATATATATATATATATATATATATATGTAAGAAAACAACAGGTCTACCAGGACTGATGAGACTTATAAGTGGCAGTTGCTTCTTATATGGTAAGTCAAGTTCTCAATTCTGAGAACCTTTCTCTACATCACCCAAGATACTTGAAACTGGATTAAAACTTTGACTGGCATGTAAAGTTTGCATCTTGCTCTACCATAATCATTCACACACACACAGCTCGTAACTTATAAAGAGAACAGCAATTCGGTTCGAGCCAAACATATGAAGGATTAAGCCTTTCTCAAACAATATAGAATCAGTAACGAAGTGTAATGTAATACACAATACTTGCTCAGTTGTTGATATGAAAATATTAATTGTGAAACGCGGTTACATTTGTACAGCTGATCCCTCAACTGTACAAATGTACAGCACTACAACATGAGACTAATTATTAAATAATCTTCTGAGGCATTGTACATAATTTACTGCATATAATGTCGTACATAATGTCATCGTACATAATGTCAGTGTATATTACTTCATCGGTTTTTCATTATTCCCCAGTTGAGGAACTAAAGTACCTTCACCCTTACACTACTCCAAACGTCATATGCCACTTTCCTCCAAAGTGGAGGAAAGTCCAAAGTTGAAGGCCAAACACTGGGGGGGGGGGGCAGTCTCCCAAATTTGTAGGGAGGAATAGTCTGGGATACCGGACGGATATATATATATGCTCGTCGTAGGAGGCCTAAGTTAAATGCCGCTAGAAATATAATCTTTAACTCAACACCCCCCGAGCGATTTTCATGAAGTTAGAGCTTAAATTGTGATGAAATCAGGCACGTGTTATCCGTAGAGTGTTTAAATTCCTCCCACCGCTTACTTGCGCATGCGGGAGATCATGCCGTATGCGCAAGTAAGCGGTGGGAGGAATGCCCAGTTATTAGACCTTTCAGACCAGTTGGCATGAGGTACCTGGAGCTTTGCAATTACTTTATTCACTCTCGTATTCTTGAAGATATCCTCACAGTATACCCAAAATTTGCCAGTGCAGGCTATTAAACACGTGGCTCTGTATGACTAACCATCCTGCGAGATGGGGACTTGTATTACCACTGCTACCTTATTCAATCTTGTGTTGATGATATCCTCAAAATGCATCTGGAGTCTGCCAGTGCAGACCGCTTATCACATGCCTCTGTATGACTAACCATCCTGTGTGATGGGGATTTTTTAGCGTCACCTAGTTAGCATTTTTGACACACTGTACTCCACTTCATATAGTCTAGGGTAGCTGCACTAATGCAGATGTACCTAATATGTTAATAAAAAAAAAAATTACTTGCGCATTATATATAAATGGAAATGTCTATCTGCTCGAGGAGAGGGTGAAAAGAAGAGGAAAATGGTGGACATGAGAGGGGGAAATGAAGGGGGGGGGGGGAGGGCCGAGGACTTAGAGGGGAGGGGGGGATAAAAAGGAAGAGGGGGTGGGAGTGAAAGACATACTATCCCGGACACCGCCGGGTAACCCTCCTAGTATACCATAAGAGAATATGTTTAAAGACCAAACCACACATTAGAAAATGGGGAAGCGACTACGTTTCGGTCCGGCCTGGACCATTATTAAGTCGTGTGACAGAAAGGATTGATTGATGAATATTAAACCACCCAGGAGGTGGCACGGCCATGAATAGCCCGTAAATAGAAGGAAGACGTGGGCAAATATAAGGAAAGAGTAAGAAACAGGTAAGAATAGGGTGAATGTTAAAATATGGTAAGAATAGGTTGGGTGTACGAATAATATAAGAATAGGATGAAAATATGAATGTAAGACTAGAATATCTGTTTGTTTATCTGTCCGTTTCTCCAAATGTTGGAGGCCAGACGTTCAGGGCTACCCTGACCCAAATTTGCAGACAGGGAACAGCCTGGGGGACTTGACGGAAATAGGATGATTGATGTTGCCAGAATTAAAAACGGAACAGAGTTCCAGGTTCATAATCTAACCCTCCCCCTCCCCCCAAAAAATGATTTTGGGTACATCTCGCCGGCTACATCCATCAAATTAGGTTTGAAAATTAAAATTTTAATACTAACTTTTTTCTTATAGAATATTACCTTTAATACTATCTTATAATACACTATAATTATTCACAAATCTCAGGAAACAAATTCGCTCCTTGCTAATATATTTTTTTTTCAGGAAATAAACCTGTTTGTTTCTTGTGAGTTAATAAACATGCGATCTGATGCACCTTTTTGAGTAAAACTTGGCGATATTTCAGTAGGTTGTACTCACATCCATCCACACATGCACCTTCCATACAATTTATAAATGCACAGACGCTCAAACTTCCCTATACACATACTAACTGGAATAACTAAATACTAATTTTATACCACAACAAATACTAAGAACAATTATAGTGTTATAAACTGATGGCAATGTCTTTGGTCAGCATCTGGACTGGGTACTTACGCAACGTCTTAACCTGGTCCGTTTTCCGTAGTCACGACCCTGGCGGTGATGGTACGGCCGGGTATATAAGCCTCGACTGGCGGCTCAAACACCACCACTCACCTGGAGCTCTCCGCTACACCAACATGATCCTGGTAAGCTCCTGGTGTAGCCTATGTTCACTGAGAGTTTACTTCAGCTCTGTACTTATTTCACGATGTAAACTACTCTTGCTGGTTGGCCATTGGGTCTTTGTGGTGGTCTTAATTACCCATTAATACCTAACATTAATACTACACATAAATTTTCATAATATGCATTTTATATTGTCATTTATTGATTCGTATAATATATTAAAAAAAAACAATTAAATGTTGTTTGAAAAGGTCTTTCAAGTTCATTACAAGGGTCAAAATTTAAATAATGTTGTTTAAAACTGACAAATAAATCAAAATTATGATTAGGCTTTGAAAGTTAATGTGTAAATTTATGTATTTCCTACAGAAGACAGTTTTGTTTGCGTTGACGGCTGTCGCAGCGGCCGACAGACTCCCGTCTACTTCTTACGGGGTGCCGAGCAGAGGAAGCGGAGGATCTGCAGGTGGAGGCTTCGGAGGTCCTGGGGGAGCAAGCTTCGGAGGCTCTGGGGCTGGACGTGGAGGGGTGGGTGCAGGAGGTTTCGGGGGCCCTGGAGGATTTGGAAGCTCAAGTAGTGGAGGCTTCGGGGGCCCAGCCGGTGGTGGCTTCGGGGGCCCAGCCGGTGCTGGCTTCGGAAGCCAAGCCGGTGGTGGCTTCGGGGGAGCTGCAAGTGGAAGTTCTGTTAGCGGAAGTTACAGACCATCAGGACCTGTTGTGCCCATCCTGAGGGACGAGCGTCAGGGACCTGATGCGTACGGCAACTACAACTTCAACTTCGAGACTGGTGACGGTATCAGTCGTCAGGAGCAGGGCGCCCCTCAGGGCCCAACTGGCGCCGTGGCATCTCAGGGAGGATGGTCGTGAGTAATCTATGCTAAACTCTTGTGTGTTTCTTTGACATATAAACATTTTTGTAACTTCATTGCATGAAACATTTACGTAAGGAGCTTGATTTACAAACGATGCTAATTGCAATATCTGGCGTTGCAGATTTACCTTCCCTGACGGAACTCCAGCTAACTTCAAGTTCGTAGCGGATGAAGGCGGTTACCGCGTGGAGTCTGACCTTATTCATCCTCTCCCCGCCCACGCCATCGCCCAGATCGAAAAGGCTCGTCAGGAAGACGCCGCCGCGGCTGCTGGAGGTGGTCGAGGATCGTACGCAGCTGCGTCGGGCTCCTCGTCTCAGTTCTCAGGAGCACCTTCAGGAGGCTTTGGAGGAGCACCTTCTAGAGGCTTTGGAGGAGCATCTTCTGGAGGCTTCGGAGGAGCACCTTCTGGAGGCTTCGGAGGAGCACCTTCTGGAGGCTTTGGAGGAGCATCTTCTGGAGGCTTCGGAGGAGCACCTTCTGGAGGCTTCGGAGGAGCACCTTCTGGAGGCTTTGGAGGAGCACCTTCTGGAGGCTTTGGAAGCTCAGGCAGCGGAGGCTTCGGAGCCGCTCCTGTGGCTCCAAGCAGGACCTACGGCGCCCCATGAACATCATTGTCCTGTTACTTGCATCACTGACCACAAATGTTCACATCACAACCTTCACCATAGTCGGTTTCTTCCTTGAAACATCTCAGATCTCTGTTGCTGCCATCTTCTTTGGTCTTTCTAACCTCACGACTATAATATCAGCTGAAGCTCGTGTAAGCTGTGTCACGTGGCAGTTGAATCACGTGCCAGCTGAGTCCCATGTCAGCTGAGTCTCATGACAGCTGAATATTTTTGTCAGAGGTGATGTTAACTTTACGCTTATTCTAATGTTACTTATTTAATTACAAATAAACAAATCGATAACAGACATTCTATTCCTTAATACCAATTATAAGCATATAATTAATTTAAAAAGGAAAGTTGTTTGTCGCAAGGCCTTAACATTATGTCAAAACAAAATATTCATTAACATTGCTTTTAGCAGTACGAATATAAGTCCAGAAAAACGTAACTTGCGTCTAACGTTTCAGTATGGTGAGACGCACACACACACACACACACACACACACACTGCTGACTCCATACACAATTTTAATTGTAGATACGATTGAGCTCAAGAAGCTCTTGAGCCTGTACAACAGTAGATTGACAGTTGACAGGTGAGACCAAAGAGCCGAAGCTCACCCCCCCCCCCCGCAAGCACAACTAGGTGCTTGCATAACAACAACACACACACGGCTACCTGCAGAGAGTACAGAAAGTAGGACAAAGGCAGACATGACTGACAGGCATTAAGCATCCACTAAGTGAAATTTATCAAACAACAATTTAGTAAGTGGTAATGTGGATACACTTAATTCTCGCTGAATTATTACTAGATAAACGTATAGGAATTTATGCTCTCAGTTGCATGGAAGATTCCCTAGTGGAAAAAGACGACCATTTGGTTATTAAATTAAGCTTTCCTTCAAGAGTATAAGTGGACATCAAGCGTGACGACAACACGTGACGAATATTGTGAGTATACAACTCTTACCCTCTCACAGGCTCCGTAATACACAATCATACACACTGAAGCGTCAACTTGTCCTAACATCTTGAACATCGCTTTTTTGGCTTCTTTACGAAATGGACCAATCAGGAAAAAATACGACATGTTAATTACAAGCAAATGCTGTATAATACTGACGTTTTCTAAACATCGCTCACGATACGTTAGGTGGGTTGCAGGGGTTCAATCGTTTTGGGTAGGCAAAACAGTTGCATTTTTTTCGGAGTGCCAAAGAGAGAGAACGGCTGGTTCTGCAGCTGTACTGTTCGGCCAACTTCCGGCCTTCCCTTGAAGTCTTATCTCCATCTATGCAACATTAGATTTAAATGCTACAGAGCCCTTACTCAACACTTTACATAAGCTTATTTCATCTGTATCAGAAAGAGTGAAAGCTCCAAGACAGTTGCCACTTAAGCCTGGGAAAGGAAGCCAACGACTCATGGGTCTCTTGTTGTTTCGATTAGTATAGAACCCAGATTCTTCAAAAAGCTAGTGGGTCTTTTGCCCCAGCCACTAAGTTTCTCCAAAGCAATTTGGACAACACGAAAATGATGATTCTGTTCTCTGTACTTATGAGACTTTGCTGATTACCTATGGGTGGCAGCACCACCTGGATTTGCAACACTGAAGTCACTGTAGGTGCTAGCCAAGGTTGATATGCAAGCATAGCCCCACCCAATTGCAATTATTTCACCGGAGCACTGTGATCCCACGAGGAGGACAAGAAGGATTGGCAAAGCTACGAAGAATTAAGTAAAGGATCTCTCACTGCTGGACATTCAACTATGTAAGACTCCTCCTAATGTCATTAACGTCATTGTGCCTCGAATGTTATCCCCCTGTGCCTTGGGAGAGCAGGCCATGCTGGCTCAGCCTGTCAGCCTTTGCCACAAATACACTTATATTCGGTCTGGATTGAGGCAGCAAGGTGGAGAGCCTGCAGTATGGATGCATGCCAGTTGCTGACCTTGGAGTTACTAATAGGAAGTCACCCACATGTGGAGCTGCTACTGAAGTTAGGCGAGCAATGTTGTGTGGTGCTGTTGCAGCGTCCTGGCACACTGCTGTTACTCAGTATACAATGGGGCCATCTCAGCTGTGTTGCATGGAGGCTTCGGATTGTGGTGGTTGAAGTGCTGGGGGTACAAGATAGACCCATTAAATACCACAATGTATAAATCTGGGATCGTGTACCCCTGCCAATGCGCCTAGGTAATCCGGTAGGATTTCCTTCACTAACCAGATGCAGCTGCGGAGGATTGGAAACCTGGTACAGCGATTTGTGTTGCTGTGAGAACACCGAGGCCCCCCAACTCTGAGGAGAAGGAATATTTGTTTCTACTGTAGACCACTGAAAGGTTAAGGGCTTTTTCTAACAGTAATTTCAGTAAGCTGTCGTATCCACTTAACTTCGGGCTATTGTAAAATGAAGAATATCTCAAAAAGTAAGTTAACCCTCGGGAGGGCCAGGCTCCTGGGGATGAGGTCAAAGGCTTCGTGAGCACCAATATCTTTAATCCTCTCTTTCTTGCTCATCAGATGAGCGATCTTACCAAGGACCTCGTCGATGGCCTTCGGCCCAAGAAAAACACCTAGGAGTGTGCTGTCTTCAGGTTTCATTATATGGGTTAGAAAAGGATATTCCACATTAAGAAGGGATCAGGGAGAAACCTAGGTTTGCTTCTTCCATGTATATATTTTTTTCCAGGAAATAAAGCTGTTCGTTTCTATTTAGTTAATTAACATATGTTCTGTTTCTCCTTTTATAATAACACTTTCCGATAACCGTACTTTATACGAAGGTTGCACTTAAACGCATCCATACATGCACTAATGCAATTATGCGTACAAGGTATAAGGTATAAATGCACAGAAGCTCACACCTACATACACATGTACTATCTGGGATTACTAAATAATGCATTAAAAAATAACAATATTAAGAACAATTGTATTATAAACTGAGGGCAATGTCTTTGGTCAGCATCCGGACTGGGCACTTACGCAACGTCTTAACCTGGTCTGTTTTCCGTAGTCACGACCCTGGCGATGATGGTCCGGCCGGGTATATAAGCCTCGACTGGCGGCTCAAACACCACCACTCACCTGGAGCTCTCCACTATACCAACATGATCCTGGTAAGCCCCTGGTGTATCCTCCTGGTGTAGCCTATGTTCACTGAGAGTTTACTACAGTTCTGAACTTGTTTCACGATGTAAACTATTCTTGCTGGTTGGCCAATGGGTCATTGTGGTGGTCTTAATTACCCAATAATACCTAACATTAATACTAGACATAAATTTTTATAATATGCATTTGATATTGTCATTTATTGATTCACATAATATTTAAAATACCATTAAATGTTGTTTGAAAAGATCTTTCAAGTTCATTACAAGGGTTAAAATTAAAATATTGTTGTCTAAAACTGACAAATAAATCATTATTATGATTAGGCTTTGAAAGTTAATGTATAAAATTATGTATTTCCTACAGAAGACAGTTTTGTTTGCGTTGACGGCTGTCGCAGCGGCCGACAGACTCCCGTCTACTTCTTACGGGGTGCCGAGCAGAGGAAGCGGAGGATCTGCAGGTGGAGGCTTCGGTGGTCCTGGGGGAGCAGGCTTCGGAGGCTCTGGGGCTGGACGTGGAGGGGTGGGTGCAGGAGGTTTCGGGGGCCCTGGAGGATTTGGAAGCTCAAGTGGTGGAGGCTTTGGGGGTCCAGCCGGTGGTGGTTTCGGGGGTCCAGCCGGTGGTGGCTTCGGGGGCCAAGCCGGTGGTGGTTTCGGGGGAGCTGCAAGTGGAAGTTCTGTTAGCGGAAGTTACAGACCATCAGGACCTGTTGTGCCCATCCTGAGGGACGAGCGTCAGGGACCTGATGCGTTCGGAAACTACAACTTCAACTTCGAGACTGGTGACGGCATCAGTCGTCAGGAGCAGGGCGCCCCTCAGGGTCCGACTGGCGCCGTGGCATCTCAAGGAGAATGGTCGTGAGTAAACTATGCTAAACTTTTGCATGTTTCTCTAATATTTAAACATTTTTGTAACTTCATTGCACGAAACATTTACCTATGGAGCTTCATTTACAAGGGATACCAATTGGAATATCTCCATTGCAGATTTACCTTCCCCGATGGAACTCCAGCTAACTTCAAGTTCGTAGCGGATGAAGGCGGTTACCGCGTGGAGTCTGACCTGATTCATCCTCTTCCCGCCCACGCCATCGCCCAGATCGAGAAGGCTCGTCAGGAAGACGCCGCCGCAGCAGCTGGAGGTGGTCGAGGATCGTACGCAGCTGCGTCGGGCTCCTCGTCTCAGTTCTCAGGAGCACCTTCTGGAGGCTTTGGAGGAGCACCTTCTGGAGGCTTTGGAGGAGCATCTTCTGGAGGCTTCGGAGGAGCATCTTCTGGAGGCTTCGGAGGAGCACCTTCTAGAGGCTTTGGAGGAGCATCTTCTGGAGGCTTTGGAGGAGCATCTTCTGGAGGCTTCGGAGGAGCACCTTCTGGAGGCTTCGGAGGAGCACCTTCTGGAGGCTTCGGAGGAGCACCTTCTGGAGGCTTTGGAAGCTCAGGCAGTGGAGGCTTCGGAGCCGCTCCTGTGGCTCCAAGCAGGACCTACGGCGCCCCATGAACATCATTGTCCTGTTACTTGCATCACTGACCACAAATGTTCACATCACGACCTTCACCATAGTCGGTTTCTTCCTTGAAACATCTCAGATCTCTGTTGCTGCCATTTTCTTTGGTCTTTCTAACCTCACGACTATAATGTCAGCTGAGGCTCGTGTCAGTTGAGTCACGTGTCAGCTGAGTCTCGTGTCAGCTGAATATTTTTGTCAGGGGTGATGTTTACTCTACGATTATTTTAACGTTACTTATTTAATTACAAATAAACAAATCGATAACAGACATTCTATTCTTTAATACCAATTATAAGCATATAATTAATTTAAGAAGGAAAGTTGTTTGTCGCAAGGCCTTAACATTATGTCAAAACAAAATATTCATTAACATTGCTTTTAGCAGTACGAATATAAGTCCAGAAAAACGTAACTTACGTCTAACGTTTCAGTATGGTGAGACGCACACACACACACACACACACACACACACACACACACTGCTGACTCCATCTAGAATTTTATTGTAGATACGATAGAGGTCAAGAAGCTCTTGAGCCTGTACACCAGTAGATTGACAGTTGAGAGGTGAGACCAAAGAGCCGAAGCTCAACCCCCCCGCAAGCACAACTAGATGCTTGTCTAACAACAACACACACACGGCTACCTGCAGAGAGTACAGAAAGTAGGACAAAGGCAGACATGACTGACAGGCATTAATTAAGCATCCTCTAAGTGAAATTTATCAAACAACAATTTAGTAAGTGGTAATGTGGATACACTTAATTCTCGCTGAATTATTACTAGATAAATGTAATTGGAATTTATGCTCTCAGTTGTATGGGAGATTCCCTAGTGGAAAAGGACGACCATTTGGTTATTAAGCTTTCCTTCAAGAGTATAAGTGGACATCAAGCGTGACGACAACACGTGACGAATATTGTGAGTATACAACTCTTACCCTCTCACAGGCTCCGTAATACACAATCATACACACTGGAGCGTCAACTTGTCCTCACACCTTGAACATCGCTTTTTTGGTTTCTTTACGAAATAGACCAATCAGGATAAAATACCACATGTTAATTACAAGCGAATGCTATATAATACTGACGTTTTCTAAACATCGCTCACGATACGTTAGGTGGGTTGCTGGGGTTCAATCATTTCTGGGTAGGCAAAACAGTTGCATTTTTTCCGGAGTGCCAAAGAGAGAGAACGGCTGGTTCTGCAGCTGTACTGTTCGGCCTAGTTCCGGCCTTCCTTTGAAGTCTTATCTCCATCTATTCAACATTAGATTGAAATGCTACAGAGCACTTACTCAACACTTTATATAAGCTTATTTCATCTGTATCAGAAACAGTGAAAGCTCCAAGACAGTTGCCACTTAAGCCTGGGAAAAGAAGCCAACGACTCATGGGTCTCTTGTTGTTTCGATTAGTATAGAACCCAGATTTTTCAAAAAGCTAGTGGGTCTTTTGCCCCAGCCACTAAGTTTCTCCAAAGGAATTTGGACAATACGAAAATGATGATTCTGTTCTCTGTACTTATGAGACTTTGCTGATTCCCTATGGGTGGCAGCACCACCTGCATATGCAACTCTGAAGTCACTGTAGGTGCTAGCCAAGGTTGATATGCAAGCGTAGTCTTACCAACTGCTATTATTTCACCGGAGAACTGTGATCCCACGGAGGACAAGAAGGATTGGCAAAGCTTCGAAGAATTAAGTAAAGGGTCTCTCACTGCTGGACATTCAGCTATGTAAGACTCCTCTTAATGTCATTAACGTCATTGTTTCTCGAATGTTATCCCCCTGTGCCTTGGCAGAGCAGGCCATGCTGGCTCAGCCTATCAGCCCTTGCCACAAATACACTTATATTCAATCTGGATTTACGCAGGAAGGTGGAGAGCCTGCAGTATGGATGCATGCCAGTTGCTGACCTTGGAGTTACTAATAGGAAGTCACCCACATGTGGAGGTGCTACTGAAGTCAGGCAAGCAATGTTGTTGCAGCGTCCTGGCACACTGCTGCTACTCAGTATTCAATGGGGCCATCTCAGCTGTGTTGCATGGAGGCTTCGGATTGTGGTGGTTGAAGTGCTGGGGGTACAAGAGAGACCCACTAAATACCGCAGTGCACAAATCTGGGATCGTGTACCCCTGCCAATGCGCCTAGGTTATCCGGTAGGATTTCCTTCACTAACCAGATGCAGCTGCGGAGGATAGGAAACCTAGTACAGCGATTTGTGTTGTTATGAGAACACTGAGACCCCCCAACTCTGAGGAGAAGTTGGGGGGCCTCAGTTGGGAACCCAACTCTGAGTAATGTTTGTTTGCACTGTAGACCACTGAAAGGTTAAGGGCATTTTCTAACAGTAATTTCAGTAAGCTGTCGTATCCACTTAACTTCGGGCTACTGTAAAATTGAGAACATCTCAGAGAATAGGTGAGTCCTCGGGAGGGTCAGGCTCCTGGGGATGAGGTCAAAGGCTTCGTGAGTATGTGTCTTTAATCCTCTCTTTCTTGCACATCAGGTGAGCGATCTTCTTACCAAGGACCTCGTCGATGGCCTTCGGCCCAAGAAGAACGCCTAGGAGTGTGCTGTCTTCAGGTTTCGTTATATGGATGTCAGGCAAAATATCCTTTGATCAATAATGAACTGGTTGGAAGAGAATATTTCACTTTGAGAAGGGATCAGGGGAAGACTTAGGTTTGCTTCTTCCATGTATATATTTTTTTTCCAGGAAATAAAGCTGTTCGTTTCTATTTAGTTAATTAACATATGTTCTGTTTCTCCTTTTATAATAACACTTTCCGATAACCGTACTTTTTACGAAGGTTGCACTCAAACGCATCCATACATGCACTAATGCAATTATGCATTCAAGGTATAAGGTATAAATGCACAGCTCACACCTACATACACATGTACTATCTGGGATTACTAAATAATGTATTAAAAATAAGATGAAAAATTGTAGTGTTATAAATTGATGGCAATGTCTTTGGTCAGCATCAGGACTGGGCACTTACGCAACGTCTTAACCTGGTCTGTTTTCCGTAGTCACGACCCTGGCGGTGATGGTCCGGCCGGGTATATAAGCCTCGGCTGGCGGCTCAAACACCACCACTCACCTGGAGCTCTCCGCTACACCAACATGATCCTGGTAAGCTCCTGGTGTACCCTATGTTCACTGAGAGTTTACTTCAGCTCTGTACTTGTTTCACGATGTAAACTATTCTGGCTGGTTGGCCATTGGGTCATTGTGGTGGTCTTAATTACCCATTAATACCTAACTTTAATATTAGACATAAATTTTTATAATATGCATTTGGTATTGTCATTTATTGATTCGCATAATATTTAAAAAACCATTAAATGTTGTTTGAAAAGATCTTTCAAGTTCATTACAAGGGTCAAAATTAAAATATTGTTGTTTAAAACTGACAAATAAATCATTATTATGATTAGGCTTTGAAAGTTAATGTATAAATTTATGTATTTCCTACAGAAGACAGTTTTGTTTGCGTTGACGGCTGTCGCAGCGGCCGACAGACTCCCGTCTACTTCTTACGGGGTGCCGAGCAGAGGAAGCGGAGGATCTGCAGGTGGAGGCTTCGGTGGTCCTGGGGGAGCAGGCTTCGGAGGCTCTGGGGCTGGACGTGGAGGGGTGGGTGCAGGAGGTTTCGGGGGCCCTGGAGGATTTGGAAGCTCAAGTGGTGGAGGCTTTGGGGGTCCAGCCGGTGGTGGCTTCGGGGGCCCAGCCCGTGGTGGCTTCGGGGGCCCAGCCGATGGTAGCTTCGGGAGCCAAGCCGGTGGTGGCTTTGGGGGAGCTGCAAGTGGAAGTTCTGTTAGCGGAAGTTACAGACCATCAGGTCCTGTTGTGCCCATCCTGAGGGACGAGCGTCAGGGACCTGATGCGTTCGGGAACTACAACTTCAACTTCGAGACTGGTGACGGTATCAGTCGTCAGGAGCAGGGCGCCCCTCAGGGTCCGACTGGCGCCGTGGCATCTCAGGGAGGATGGTCGTGAGTAATCTATGCTAAACTCTTGTGTGTTTCTCTAATACTGAAACATTTTTGTATCATCATTGTTTGAAACATTTACATTTGGAGCTTCATTTATAAGGGAAGCTAATTGAAATATTTGGCGTTGCAGATTTACCTTCCCCGACGGAACTCCAGCTGACTTCAAGTTCGTCGCGGATGAAGGCGGTTACCGCGTGGAGTCTCCCCTGCTGCCCACGCCCCCGCCTCTCCCCGCCCACGCCATCGCCCAGATCGAGAAGGCTCGTCAGGAAGACGCCGCCGCTGCTGCTGGAGGTGGTCGAGGATCGTACGCAGCTGCGTCGGGCTCCTCGTCTCAGTTCTCAGGAGCACCTTCTGGAGGCTTTGGTGGAGCACCTTCTGGAGGCTTTGGAGGAGCACCTACTGGAGGCTTTGGAGGAGCACCTGCTGGAGGCTTCGGAGGAGCATCTGCTGGAGGCTTTGGAGGAGCACCTTCTGGAGGCTTCGGAGGAGCACCTGCTGGAGGCTTCGGAGGAGCATCTTCTGGAGGCTTCGGAGGAGCATCTTCTGGAGGCTTTGGAGGTTCAGGCAGTGGAGGCTTTGGAGCCGCTCCTGCGGCTCCAAGCAGGACCTACGGCGCCCCATGAACATCATTGTCCTGTTACTTGCATCACTGACCACAAACGTTTACATCACGACCTTCACTATAGTCTATTTCTTCCTCGAAACATCTCAGATCTCTGTTGCTGCCATCATCTTTGGTCCATCTTCACGACTATCACGTCAGCTGAGTCTCATGTTATCTGAATATTTTTTTTCAGAGATGACGTTTAATCTACGCTTATTCTAATGTTAATTATTTCATTTTAATAAAACGAGATAAACAATATACGGTATATCAATACTAAACCACACACGATAAAAGGAGAAGACGACGACGTTTCGGTCCGTCATGGACCAATATCAAGTCGATTGTGATGGGAGCGAATGAGGGACAGAAAGTGGAGAGGGTGAGGAGGAGGAAATTCTTAGAGGAAGAAAAGAGCAAGGCGAAAAGCACTGATGGGATGTGTAATATATAGGGGGGTGTGTAAGAAGAGGGTAATAATGGGTATAAGATTGGAAACGTAATAATAAGAGGAGAAAGAAAAAACGATGGGTAGATTTATATAAGGTCACGTTCGTTAGAAGGTTTAGAGCATTTGAGTATGTACAGTGAAAGGGAAGAGTCAACAACAACAAAGCCAGGACTCCAAAGTCATGTTGGGTAGGTTGTGTATCAGAGCAGATTCGACAAGACGGCGTCTGTGAAGGGTAAAAATAGAAAAGATTATTTTAGAAGACCAATCAATAGGATGATTAGAATCCCTATCATGATAGAAGAGAGCATTGCTTTGTGTCTGCAGACTTAACACTTCTTTTGTGTTTCTTAAGTCTGTTATTTAATGGACGGCCAGTTTTCCCTCGCTTCCATCACAATGGACTTAATAATGGTCCAAGACGCACCGAAACGTCGTCGTCTTCTCCGTTTATCGTGTGTGCTTTAGTATTGATTGTGACTCATCGTCTGAAGACGCTATATCCTTTAATTCCAAAAATAAGTATATAATGCTTTTAAGAAAGTTGTCTGTGGCATGGCCTTATAGCTATAACAAAAATCTTCACTAACAATGCTTTTAGCAGGACGAATATAAGTCCAGAAAATTATTACACACAGACACACACACACACACACACAGGTCTTGCTGCTTACAGAGGGTGAAGTAAGCGTTGTAAAGCCTTACATGTGAAGCATCGAGGTCCTACTCGAGCAATACTTGTCTGGTAGCCCAAAGGGATTATATATAACACAATACACCCTGGATTAGTAGATAAATATAAATTGTTGAAGGCCTGTGACCTGAGATATCCAGACTTGCCCAATCTTCGCCCCCTATTGAGTGCACATTACAATCAGCTGGATTCTTGTGACCCTCAGGCGTGATGAAACTGTAGAGAATAGATCACAATAAAGTTGCTGATCGTATATAACCCGACCCACTCATACGTATGGAAATGAACTCTTGGTGATGTTGTGGACTTCTCTCTTGATGACACTTTTGACGTCCTGGGCCCTTAATTATCCCGTCCTGGAACCTTATCAAGTCCTGGAACCTTATCAAGTCCTGGAACCTTATCAAGTCCTGGAACCTTATCAAGTCCTGGAATCTTATGAAGTCCCGGAACCTTATCAAGTCCTGGAACCTTATCAAGTCCTGGAACCTTATCAAGTCCTGGAACCTTATCAAGTCCTGGAACCTTATCAAGTCCTGGAACCTTATGAAGTCCTGGAATCTTATGAAGTCCTGGAACCTTATCAAGTCCTGGAACCTTATCAAGTCCTGGAACCTTATCAAGTCCTGGAACCTTATGAAGTCCTGGAATCTTATGAAGTCCTGGAACCTTATCAAGTCCTGGAACCTTATGAAGTCCTGGAATCTTATGAAGTCCCGGAACCTTATCAAGTCCTGGAACCTTATCAAGTCCTGGAACCTTATCAAGTCCTGGAACCTTATGAAGTCCTGGAATCTTATGAAGTCCTGGAACCTTATCAAGTCCTGGAACCTTATCAAGTCCTGGAACCTTATCAAGTCCTGGAACCTTATGAAGTCCTGGAATCTTATGAAGTCCTGGAACCTAATCAAGTCCTGGAACCTTATGAAGTCCTGGAATCTTATGAAGTCCCGGAACCTTATCAAGTCCTGGAACCTTATCAAGTCCTGGAACCTTATCAAGTCCTGGAACCTTATGAAGTCCTGGAATCTTATGAAGTCCTGGAACCTTATCAAGTCCTGGAACCTTATCAAGTCCTGGAACCTTATCAAGTCCTGGAACCTTATGAAGTCCTGGAATCTTATGAAGTCCTGGAACCTAATCAAGTCCTGGAACCTTATGAAGTCCTGGAATCTTATGAAGTCCCGGAACCTTATCAAGTCCTGGAACTTTATCAAGTCGAAACAGGTAAAATATCTGAATGAAAATCTCACCTGGATGTTTGTTTACGTTACTGAGAGTACTTTGTGCTTTGCTAAAGCGATCTTTCGTGTTGATCTTCATGAACAGTCAAACGTGACAAAGACAGGACGTGCTGCGCCCGGCGGTGACAACATACAACCCTTATTTAATGTTAACAATTGTGTAACTAGCTTCACAAGATTGTCACTGACTTACCTATACGAACTGTTGGGTTTAGTTACTGAACCCATTATGTCCCTGTGTAACCCTTCCCACCACCGCCCACGGGATGGGTATGGGGTGAATAATAAAGAAATGAATGAACCATACCGTCAAATCAAGCAAAAGACAATTTTGCAAAAATCTGCTATATTTTGACAACGTCTTTTTTGTTTATTCAAACACTATTTTTATTGAAGTTAATATACCAGAACAAAATTATTTGAGTTCTCCCGATAAAAAGGAGACTTTTACTTCGTCTTTTGGTGCTTAATGTGATTTGCCAGATGTATTGTCAGGTAAAGTGACCTTGCCAGACATGTGAAGTTATAACAGTGACTCTTTTTTCCCAGTCCACCTGGAACACTCGCCACAACTCAGGCATCTCGCCCTGTCATTGAGCAACCAAGCGCCACTCATTGGCCAAAAATATACATCCTAATAACCAGTGGCAGGAGCCCATGGGGCTCCTGCCACTGGCGGGACATTCCTGGGACCAGATTCACGAAAGCACTTACGCAAGCACTTACGAACGTGTACATCTTTCCTCAATCTCTGACGGCTTTGGTTACATTTATTAAACAGTTTACAAGCGTGAAAACTTCCCAATCAACTGTTGTTAG
This sequence comes from Procambarus clarkii, assembly GCF_040958095.1. NCBI lineage: Eukaryota > Metazoa > Arthropoda > Malacostraca > Decapoda > Cambaridae > Procambarus > Procambarus clarkii. The sequence continues at coordinate 22,236,276 of NC_091229.1, read as the reverse complement.
TGTTATAAACAGCCTCCTGGTGCTTCGGAGCTCATTAACTGTTTAATAATTGGAAACAAAGCCGCCAAACATTGAGAAAAGATGTACAGGTTCGTAAGTGCTTGCGTAACTGCTTCGTGAATCTGGCCCCTGGACTCCTATAGGCCACGAGTACGAAACCCGGGCATCTTTCCTCGATCATGGAGGTTTATTGTGTATTTATTCAACGGTTTACGAGGCCAGAAACGCTGCGAGGTCGTTCCCTCATAAACTGTTTAATAAATGCAAATTAAGCCGCCATGATTGAGGACAAATGTACAGGTTTCGCAAGGGGGACACGTAAGGGCGTTGATGAATCATGGCCTTTGCTAGAGGTGTCGGTAACACACTTGACCAATGGTATAAGACTCCCCCAATGAAGCTGGGTTCTCATTGGCCGGTTCTCACATTTCGAAAAATTCAGCCAGAGTCAGCGTCAAGCTTCGCTACCTCGCCTGCCCTTCTCAACTCAAGCTTCAAGGAGCTCCTTTTCTCCTGAAATGATGTGAAGCTCACCACATCATCTCAAAGAGCCATCAAATTATCAGCATCATGTCACTGGAAATTGTGAGGTCACACTCATATATATCTGCTGACTCTGCCATCTCCAGGATGCAACCCTACAACAGTTGCCTAACTCTCGGGTACCTAGTTGCCGATAGGTGAACAGAGGCATCAGGTGAGAGGGTACGTTGTCCCAACCCCGCTTTTGTCCTCCTGTGGGAAGCGAACCCGGCTTGTCGGTTGTGTCTTGACTGCACCACAGGATGATAGACTGTTATACACAATATACATTCACAAGTTGAATTGTTTTAAAATTATGTTGACATCTCAGACATAAACAGTGACTGCGATGGGCTAATTATCGAACAAATTAGCTTATGTTGTTAGTTGGACAGATGATTTACAAATGACAAAAGTAGCTCATTCGGATGTAAATTATTTCTTCAAATGTATGTGTTTGTATGGGGAACCGACCTGTGAGATTTATATTTATTTAATTTTTAATGAATTTATATTCGATGGCAATTTATATGATGTTTAGTGGACTGTATTTCTGCAATATTCTCACAAGTCGACTCCTTGCACATTAGGGGGGGGGGGGTATATTCAATTTATCAGAGGAAATATTGGTATATTATTTATAAGATAAGGACCAAGGAATAATTACCTGGTTTAAGTCGCTTTCTCGTGTCCTAACCGGAATTAATCCTATCTACCTGACATTACTGGCCGGAAATGATTAGATAAGATTTCGGAAAGACACTTCCCTTGTTGACCAGACCACACACTAGAAATAGAAGGGACGACGACGTTTCGGTCCGTCCTGGACCATTCTCAAGTCGATTGTGATGAGGAGGTAGGGACAGGCAATAAATAGGCAAGAGAGAGCTGAGGAGGAAAGTCAGGTGTAGGGGATAGTAGTAATGAGAACTGCAGCAGGCTTATTGGCCCATACGAGGCAGCTCCTATTATAACCACCGAAGGAGATAGTAATAGGAAAAAGAAGAGGATAGCAAGGGAGCGTAGGAGAAGACAATGAACAGAAAAAGGGAGAAGAGAGAAAGAAAAGGAAAGAGAAAGAAAGAAACTTCCCTTGTTTAGATGTTGACTGCTGTTGATGATGGAAGAAGCACTAATTTGATCTCCAAAACACTTCATCCAAGGGAGAATTATAGGAGCTGAACTTACTCCAGCGACCTGTTGTCTTAACAATGGCTGACCTCTTACCACTGACGCTCTGGCTCTCCTTGTCCAGATGTCAATAAATGGTAGAAGAGTCACATTTACTCTATTTTGGTACTGATAATTAAGTTAATTCAAATGAGATTTTTTATGATGTTAAAAGTCCAAAGACTGCTGTATTAACCATAATTCCCAACAGAATAGCTGGTAAATTTATAGCACTATGTGGCAATGATATCTCCTTTTCTATTGACAGAAAATTCCATTACAGTCTACATTTTCTATGGGTTAACTTGTGTATACAACCCAGCAGCAATATTATCTGCTTATTGCATTTAATATAAGTAAATGGTGTCGGGTTTTCCGACATAATTCCCCAGGGGGCTGCTCACGGGTCGAAGTCCTATTTAGAACAGACGAACACCAATACTCCTCTTCGAATTATTAGATTAATTTGATGTTAGTAATTAGTAATCACACATTTGTGCATCAGATCGTACAGGACAGATGTCTCGTACTCGAGTTGCAAGGGTTAGAAGTCTAATGCAATTTCATTTCCCTGTTAACTCTTGAGAGGCTAAAATTCTAGCCTAATTACTATTATTTAACCCAGAAGGACTGAATGCGATCAAGTACTACAGCCAAGTATGATTCAGGGACTGCAGTGAGATCAGTGACACTAGTTATAATAACTTGAAACTTGTTCAGGTAACTGGTCACTGATATATAAACACTGAGGCCCATGGAATTCATCTTGATTAAATAGTAAGTGTATCAAAATCAGTCGTCGGATTTATATAGTCAGTCATGCTCCCTTAAGCTTATTTGCATAGTTTATTTGGCTGACAAATTGGGGTTTAATTTAGTTAATTGATTCAGACAATTGAATAGTCATTCATTAAAGTCAAGAATGGTTCTGAGACTGCAGTGGGTTCAGTGACATTGGTGGCAGTGACTTGTAGCTGCTAAGGCTACTGTTCACTGATTTGGCACTGAGGCCTCATGAACTCATCTTCAGCTTTAAATGATGATATTAAGATCAACCTCTATTGGTATAGTCAGCTGTAATCTTCTTAATATAATGCTACTGGAGATATATAATCAGCTGACAAATTTTGATTTCTACTGGTATTGTTTATCTGCAGGCATAGGTCTCCTCAGGCTTAATACTGGGCCTGAGATTAATCTGCCTCCTGCAGAATTTAACATGGTTATGCCCTGATATTTATTTAGTAGGGCTACCGATGAATCGATGGTAGTAGTCTGTCCCTACAAGGAGACCGAAGTCGGTGAGGCGATCAGACTTAATATTATCTGCCAATTTTATTCCTCTATTTCTAATAATTTGGCAGTAGCTCCCAGACCTTGTACTTGTAGGTCTGCTGGAATGAAGTAGCTGCCTAATCGTACTGATGGTTGTACCACCTGGTAGACTTGAGGTCCTGCATCTGTTAGAAACACTGAGATATTGATAACCATCTGGGTCACAGGCCTTAATTGTAGTTCATCTGCCAACTTTTTAGTGACATGTTCTTTGGGATCCCTTGGTCATACAATGCACGAGTATGGACCTTGACCCTCTTATTCTGGATGGTAATTTGGGCAGTAGGCAAAGTCGTATTTCCTTTGGAATTTGCTGATTGGACACTGGTTGTCTGTCGTACCTTGCAGTACAGTACTGTGGTGGGAATGCTATCTTCCACCTTGGGGTTTGGAGACTGTTTTGGTGTCTCCACACAATGCTGCATGGTGCTGACCCTTGTTACACCTATTACATGTGTGTAATTGGGTTTCGCAGTCGATGATGTTATGTTTCCTGAGGCACCTCGTACAATGTTGCAACTCTCAGAGTCGCCCAACACGGGCGTCACATTCAGGAAAATTAGGGCAGTGGTACATTGAATGTTTCTCTTGGCATGAACAAACATGTTCCATAGCTTCCAGTACCCTTTGGAGTCACGGTCTTGGGAGACACAGTAACTATAGGCTTGGAGGGTCCCACTGCATATGTGCCCACTCTGCCACTGTTCCACTTTGGTGTTGAATTATATTGTTTAGATTGATTCGGCGTACCTTTGGTACTCTGTGGTTTACTATTATTGGTTTCTGAAGATTTACTTGGTGGTTTTAATTTGTCATGTGTTCGTAATTGATGAATTACTGAATGTAAACCCTCAGATATTTCATTCATGAATAAGATACTTTTATTGTAATGAGCACTCATTTGTCTCAATATGTCCCGAGGTATTTTCTCCTGGACAATTATTTTCGCGACCCAATCAGCCCTGTTATTATTTACTGTCAGGCTGAGGGCTTTGATCAATTGATTCTACCTCCAACTTGAAGACTTGGAGTGAATCAGCTGAAGCCTCCGGTGGGGGTAAATGCAACAGCTCATGAACTAAATGTGATGTTCTTACTTCTGGATCAGCATAATTATCCTTGAGGAGTTATACTGCCAGATCATAGCCGTCGTTAGTTAATCTCAGATGGGAATACTACTGTTTTAGCCTCACCTGATAATTGGCCTTGAAGATAAGAGAATTTACTACTTTAAGGTAAAGATTGTTTTGAGTTCACGAGGTCTACGAATTTGTTCCATAATTCGTCCCAATTTTCCTCATCTTTTCCTGAGAAAGTGGGTAAGTTAATTAGAGGGAGTCGACCTTCAGCTTGACTCGGATTAGACGAAATTGTTGTTTTTGCCTTGTTCTGGGCAATTATTTTCACGAAAGGCTGTAATGTGGCCTGAGTGTGATCTTCATAACTCGCTAGATCAACCATAATGTCGTCTATTTCTGTTTCTGATAAATGGGTGTTGGCAAGTTCAGCCACATATGTTGCTATTTGGCATTTGATTTGCTCAAATTTACCTGCAGCTGATTGATAATAGCTTTCCAGGTCAGCATAATCAACTGGAGATTGTTGTGACAAATCCTCACATTTCTTGATCTATCTTGTTAAGTGGCCTTTAAGACCTACAAGTTTTTCTTTTTTCATTCTTCCTGCAGTATCCATACTGGCTAGCTGGTTAAGCCTTGTGGGGCTTGTACTTTAGTTGCTCATAATGCTGAACAAGTACTGACGGAGTAGCCTAGGGTAAAATTCTGCAATCACTAGGCTATAATCCTACCTCTTCTAGAGGTTAGCCTTAAAATTAATACACATTATATATATAGAGAATCATATACACTAATGATTTGAGTGATAAACCAGTGTCACTGGAAGTATCTTTAGGTTAGCTCCTCAATTATCACCCAAGGTTGGTATAAACACTAATTAATCACTCAAAATGTGCAATGATTTTAAGTAAATTATTATATATACTCATCTCAACTCGAGCTGGTATCAATTACACCCAAAATAGGGTCTGCACCATTAATTAATGGTGCTAGGTCTTTCAATGGAATACAACTAGGCTATAGTAAAATGGGACTATGATGAACAATAAATAGTTCAACTAGTCAATGGTAATTGGGGACTAGGTTATCAATAAACTCTAGTCAATGTTATATCCTACCCTGTAGTGGGTTCCAAGTAGTAAATATTGTATTGTGAAAAATAGTGCAATATACAAATAAACACCACAAAATTCGTGGATAAACTAGCGACGGTACAGCCACTAATTTGGCTGGCTTTAAAATAAGAGCTGTCACTTCACGAATAACACTCCACGAGAATTGGTGAGTGACCATGAAGCTGCTCTGAGGGGGCTCATGAGCTCATTCGAGGCTACGTGGCAGGTCACATTCTGTGATGGGCAATATATTGTTCACTAATTTATTACACTAGTTTATTTAACTTGATGACAGTCTAGCTCTCTAGACCATCTAGGTTCGAATGATTTGGGAGATTCGAACCAGTTCTGCGCTATCTTGGTTCAAAGGACCAAATAATCTGTCATCCGGTTCGAAGGACCATATAATGTGGGGAACCGACCTGTAAGATTTATATTTATTTAATTTATATGAATTTATATTCGATAGCAATTTATAAGATGTTTAGTGGACTGTATTTTTGCAATATTCTCACAAATCGACTCCTTGCACATTAGGGGGGTTTAGATTAAATTTATATATATGAAGCCAATCAAACTACAGTATTAAACTACATATATTAGTAATGAAAATTTGGAGGTCTTATATTATTGTATGGTAGGACTAGTCCACCAGGTATAAACAAGGATGATGGCACCAAATAATCCTTGTGGTTGAGGCTAGCGTCACCACCCATGTACTGGTGTCCCAAGATCAATTCTTGCTTCCTCTTCTATTGTTCCTGTCAGCGCACTTGCTGTAAAGTCTGAATCCTAAATATATGATAGCTATATCAGAGGAAATATTGGTATATTATTTATAAAATAAGGACCAAGGAATAATTACCTGGTTTAAGTCGCTTTCTCATGTCCTAATCGGAATTAATCCTACCTACCTGACATTACTGGCCGGAAATGATTAGATAAGACTTCAGAAAGACACTTCCCCTTGTTTAGATGTTGACTGCGTTTTGATGATGGAAGAAGCACTAATTTGATCTCCATACCACTTCGTCCAAGGGAGAATTATAGGAGCTGAACTCACTCCAGCGATCTGTTGTCTTACCAACGGCTGACCTCTTACCACTGACGCTCTGGCTCTCCTTGTCCAGATGTCAATAAATGGTAGAAAGGTCACATTTACTCTATTTTGGTACTGATAATTAAGTTAATTCATATGAGATGTTTTTATGATGTTAAAAATTCAAAGACTGCTGTATTAAGCATTAGCTGGTGAAATTATAGTGCTATGTGGCAATGATATCTTTTTTCTATTGATGGAAAATTCCACTACAGGCAACATTTTCTATGGGTTAATGTGTGTTTACAACTCAGCAGCAATATTATCTGCTTATTGTATTTAATATTAGTAAATGGTGTCGGGTTTCCCAATAGTGTGTGTATTCACCTATTTGTGCTTGTGGGGGTTGAGCTCTGCTCTTTCGGCCTGCCTCTCAACTGTCAATCAATCAACTGTTACTAACTACTAATTTTTTTTCCACACACACACACATCCCCAGGAAGCAGCCGTAGCAGCTGTCTAACTTCCAGGTACCTATTTACTGCTAGGTAACAGGGGCATCAGGGGTGAAAGAAACTTTGCCCATTTGTTTCCACCATGGCCCGGAATCGATCCCGGGTGCCTAGATCTACGCATCAAGAGCGCTGTTCACTCAGCCACTAAGCTCCAATGTGTGTACTCACTTCTTTATACTCGCCTATTTGTGCTTGCGGGGGTTGAGCTCTGGCTCTTTGGTCCCGCCTCTCAACTGCCAATCAACTGATGTACAGGTTCCTGAGCCTATTGGGCTCTATCATATCTACACTTGAAACTGTGTATGGAGTCAGCCTCCACCACATCACTTCCTAATGCATTCCATTTGACTACTACTCTGACACTAAAAAAAATCTTTCTGATGACTCTATGGCTCATTTGGGTACTTAATTTCCACCTGTGTCCCCTAGTGCATGTGCCCCTTGTGTTAAATAGTCTATCTTTATTTACATTATCAATTCCTTTGAGATTCTTGTATGTGGTGATCATGTACCTCCTAACTCTTCTGTCTTCCAACAACGTGAGGTTTAATTCCTGTTGTCTCTCCTCGTAGCTCATACCTCTCAGTTCCGGTACTAGTCTGGTAGCAAACCTTTGAACCTTTTCAAGTTTAGTCTTATGTTTGACTAGATATGGACTCCATGCTGGAGCTGCATACTTCAGGATTGGTCTGACATATGTGGTGTACAAAGTTCTGAAGGATTCCTTACACAAGTTCCTAAATGCTGTTCTTATGTTGGCTAACCTGGCATATGCCGCTGATGTTATCCGCTAGATTTGGGCTTCAGGGGACAGATCTGGCGTGATATCAACCTCCAGGTCTTTGTGTGTACTCACCTATTTGTGTCTGCAGGATCGAGCATTAACTCTTGGATCCCGCCATTCGAGCCATTGGTTGTTTACAGCAATGATTCCGGTCCTATTTCCTTATCATACCTAGTTTTAGAATTATGAATAGAATTTGCTTCCACAACCTGCTCCTTAAGTGCATTCCATTTTTCCACTACTCTCACGCTAAAAGAAAACTTCCTAACATCTCTGTGAATCATCTGAGTTTCCAGCTTCTACCCATGTCCCCTCGTTATGTTGCTATTCCGTGTGAACATTTCGTCTATGTCCACTCTGTCTATCCCCCTGAGTACACCTATCATATCCTTCAGGCGATCTTTATATCCCCATCCCTCGTAACGCTGGGACGAGTTTCGTTCCAAACTTCCGAACCTTTTCCAGTTTCCTTATGTGTTTCTTCAGATGTGGACTCCATGATGGGGCGGCATACGTTAAGACTGGCCTCACGTAGGCAGTGTAAAGCGCCCTAAATGCCTCCTTACTTAGGTTTCGTGTGTGGTTGTGGGAGAGAGAGAGTGTGTGGACATCAGCCATAACAGCAACTCCCAACAAGTGTGACCATTGACACTACAGACACATCTCCAACATTTCTTTCATAACAGTTTAGTCACCAAGGTTACCATTTCGAAGGTTCCACAATCATACAGAGATACTTAAATTGGCTTACATTCAGCCACGAGCCAAAATAACCGAATTAACAACGTCAGTGTTTGTCCAAACTCTTTCTTATCGCCTCTGCAACTCCAGTAACATTTAAATTGGCAATTTCTTTGTATTATTTCTTTTTTTTCGGATCTAAAGGTGTTTGATATACTGTGTGATCGACTAGTAATCGCTCATTATATGCAACTGAATAAGCAGATGACTATTCACTACTACCGGCGAAAAAATCCATATTGTTAGGATACGTTATCATATAAAAAGCACATGCTTCACCCCAACTCTTGCATAACACTTTTGTTTTCCTTATCATTTTTTTTTATGTGAGGCTATAACGACCCTGGCGATGACGGAGAATATAAACCTAGAATCGGGGCTCAAACACCACCACTCACCTCCAGCTCTCGGCTACACCAACATGAACCTGGTAAGCTCCTAACAGTCAGGGATATATGTAAAAAGAATAGGGGGTGGTAGGAGAAGAAAATATGAAAGTATTCAGTGAGAATCCACAAGGTCTTCTCTGAATACTCTATATTTTTTTCTTAGAGAGGCTATGGGTCCCCACAATTGCACCAGAGGTGGCATCCCTTTATATATATATATATTAGTATATTTTGATAGCAGTCTTTCCTGTAGACATATATTATTAAATATGACCGAAAAAGTATGATTAATAATTCTAACACGAATTTTCTCAATCTTTCGTACATTTCGTTTCACTGTTGGAGGTAAATCAAAAATCAATTCTCCAAAATTCATTTTTATTTCTAGTCTACTAGAAATAAAAATGAATTTTGGAGAATTGATTTTTGATTTACCTCCAACAGTGAAACGAAATGTACGAAAGATTGAAAAAATTCGTGTTAGAATTATTAATCTTACTTTTTCGGTCATATTTAATATATATATATATATATATATATATATATATATATATATATATATATATATATATATATATATATATATATGTCGTACCTAGTAGCCAGAACTCACTTCTCAGCCTACTATTCAAGGCCCGATTTGCCTAATAAGCCAAGTTTTCCTGAATTAATATATTTACTATAATTTTTTTCTTATGAAATGATAAAGCAACCCTTTTCTCTATGTATGAGGTCAATTTTTTTTTATTGGAGTTAAAATTAACGTAGATATATGACCGAACCTAACCAACCCTACCTAACCTAACCTAACCTATATTTATAGGTAAGGTTAGGTTAGGTAGCCAAAAAAAGCTAAGTTAGGTTAGGTTAGGTAGGTTAGGTAGACGAAAAAACATTAATTCATGAAAACTTGGCTTATTAGGCAAATCGGGCCTTGAATAGTAGGCCGAGAAGTGCGTTCTGGCTATTAGGTACGACATATATATATATATATATATATATATATAGATGAACGTTTCATCGTTGGCAATGATGATAATGGCCCAGCAACGATGACGATGATAACGATAACGATGATAACGGCTTTAAACAGCCGAAACGTTCGTCTTCCTTTCCTATTTCTTTGTGGATTTTCCGCATACAAATGATCAGTGTTTCGTGATCGTCAAGGTCTTTCATGTTTATTATATAAAAAATTACTAATGTTTCATTATCAAAAAAAAAATTGCATATGAACAGTTTTTATTTGCATAATTTTGTTCATCTATATAAATAAAAGAGTAAATGTTCGTTTGTTCAAAATCGCTAATCTCCGAAAGTTCTTCACCGATTGCTTTGAGAGTTTTACACAAAGTTCCATTCGCATCCGAGCGGGTTTTTATAGACATACTATATAGATGTCATGTGTGTGACGGGGGAAAAAAACATGTTTTTATTGAAAAACTGTGTTTTTCACGTATTTTTCATGTGAGGGGAAATCTTCGAAATCTCTTTACAGATGGCTTTGAAATTTTGACACAACGTTGCATTCGAATAGGCACGCGTTTTTATATACAACTATATAAATGCCACACCTGCTACAGGTAAAAACTTGTTTTTTTGGAAAACAGCGCCATCTGTTGCACGTAATAGCAACACAAGCTATACTAAATATGTTACGATTCATTTCAATGTTTCCGATTGCATTGATAATTTAATTTTCATAGATTTTTATTTATTTTCATTTTGATTGAATTATTTTATGTGAGATTGCATTGGAATTGATCTGTGTTGATTACCATACCGATCATTTCGTAAGCATAAGTATAGATGCCACATCTGTGACAGTTAAAAATATTTTTTTTTAAGAAACAGCGCCATCTGTTGTACATAAGAGCAACACACGCTATACTAACTATGTTACGATTCTATTACAACGTTTCTGATTGCACTGACAAATTGAATTTTTATAGATTTAAATTTATTTTCATTTTTATTTAATTATTTTGTGTGAAATGCGTTGGAATTGAGCTGTGTTGTTTACCATACCATTCATTATGGGAGTATAGTTTATTTTATTATTTTTGCATTGTTTTTCATTTCATTTTTTAACTGTTTTTCTCATATTTCAATGATAGGAACATCAGATTATTTAATGTTCCCAATTTTCTGATGGGAACATCAGACCATTTGGAAATGCATCGGACATGGGAATGGGTAATTGTGGGGAGGACGAGGGGACGGGGGAGTTGGGGATGGTGGGGGACGAGGGGAATGGAGAATGGTGGGGAGGACAAAGGGACAGGGGAGTGGGGAATGGTTGGGAGGACGAGGGGACGGGGAAGGGAGGGATGGGTTATCTTGAGATGATTTCGAGGCTTAGCGTCCCCGTGGCCTGGTCCTCGACCAGGCCTCCTTTTTCTTACACCCCCCCCCCCCCCACCCTCCCTAAGAAGCATCACGTAGCAGCTGTCTAGCTCCCAGGTTCCTATTTACTGCTAGGTAGCAGGGGCATCAGGGTGAAAGAAACATTTAGCTCAGTTGTCTCCACCTCCACCGGGGATCGAACCCGGAACATCAGGACTACGAATCCGAAGCGCTGTCCATTCAGCTGTCAGGCGCCCGGATACAGGGAAAGGTTGCTGAGCCACAGCAACGCGTGGCTGGGTACAGCTAGTTATTGAATATTTTCTTTTATTATTGTATAATTTTGTTCATTATTACTTTCACAGTAGGAATATGTAACTAGTTCACTAATAAGGTCGAGTCTAAAACTTATTTTGAAAAGATTACCAAGCGTTCTTACTGACGAAAACGTAATGTTTACATTTTTATTCTATATCTGCTGCAGAAGGCTGTATTGTTGACTGTGGCGGTTGCTGTAGTGGCCCAGACGCTCCCGTCTCATTCATACCGAATCTCCGGCAAAAGAAGTGGAGGTTCAACAGGTGGAAGATTTGGACGGGCAGGCGGTGGAGGCTCCGGTAGCTCACAAGCTGGAGGCTTAGGGGGCTCACTATCTGGAGGACTCGGCGGCTCACAAGCTGGAGGCTTAGGGGGCTCACTATCTGGAGGACTCGGCGGCTCACAAGCTGGAGGCTTAGGGGGCTCACTATCTGGAGGACTCGGCGGCTCACAAGCTGGAGGCTTAGGGGGCTCACTATCTGGAGGACTCGGCGCCTCACAAGGTGGAGGACTCGGCGCCTCACAAGCTGGAGGCTTCGGCGGCTCACTATCTGGAGGACTCGGCGGCTCACAAGGTGGAGGACTCGGCGGCTCACTATCTGGAGGACTCGGCGGTTCACAAGCTGGAGGACTCGGCGCCTCACAAGGTGGAGGACTCGGTGCCTCACAAGCTGGAGGCTTCGGCGGCTCACAAGCTGGAGGCTTCGGCGGCTCACAAGCTGGAGGCTTCGGCGGCTTACATGCTGGAGGATTCGGCGGTTTACATGCTGGAGGATTCGGTAGCGCACTAGCTGGAGGCTTCGGCGGCTTACATGCTGGAGGATTCGGCGGCTCACACGTTAGAGAGTTTGATAGCACTCAAGCTAGAAGCTTCGATAGCTCACAAGCTGGAGGCTTCCTTAGCGCACTAGCTGGAGGCATAGGGGGCTCACACGCTGGAGGCTATGGGAGCTCGCACGGTGGAGGCTTAGGGGGCTCACTAGCTGGAGGCTATGGGAGCTCACACGGTGGAGGCTTAGGGGGCTCACTAGCTGGAGGCTATGGGAGCTCACACGGTGGAGGCTTAGGGGGCTCACTAGCTGGAGGCTATGGGAGCTCACACGGTGGAGGCTTAGGGAGCTCACTAGCTGGAGGCTTAGGGAGCTCACTAGGTGCAGGCTTAGGGAGCTCACACGCTGGAGGCTTAGGGAGCTCACTAGCTGGAGGCTTAGGGAGCTCACTAGCTGGAGGCTTAGGGAGCTCACTAGGTGCAGGCTTAGGGAGCTCACAAGCTGGAGGCTTAGGGAGCTCACTCGCTGGAGGCTTAGGGAGCTCACTAGCTGGAGGCTTAGGGAGCTCACACGCTGGAGGCTTAGGGAGCTCACTAGCTGGAGGCTTAGGGAGCTCACAAGCTGGAGGCTTAGGGAGCTCACAAGCTGGAGGCTTAGGGAGCTCACAAGCTGGAGGCTTAGGGAGCTCACTAGCTGGAGGCTTAGGGAGCTCACACGGTGGAGGCTTCGGGAGCTCACTAGCTGGAGGCTTAGGGAGCTCACTAGCTGGAGGCTTAGGGAGCTCACACGCTGGAGGCTATGGGAGCTCACTAGGTGCAGGCTTAGGGAGCTCACAAGGTGGAGGCTATGGGAGCTCACTAGTTGGTGGCTTAGGGAGCTCACTATCTGGAGGTTATGGGCGCTCCCACGCTGCAGGCTTAGAGAGCTCACACGCTGCAGGCTTAGAGAGCTCACACGCTGCAGGCTTAGGGAGCTCACACGCTGGAGGCTTAGGGAGCTCACACGGTGGAGGCTATGGGAGCTCACTAGCTGCAGGCTTAGGGAGCTCGCACGGTGGAGGCTTAGGGAGCTCACTAGCTGGAGGCTATGGGAGCTCACTAGGTGCAGGCTTAGGGAGCTCACACGGTGGAGGCTATGGGAGCTCACTATCTGGAGGCTATGGGCGCTCCCACGCTGCAGGCTTAGAGAGCTCACACGCTGCAGGCTTAGAGAGCTCACACGCTGCAGGCTTAGGGAGCTCACACGGTGGAGGCTATGGGAGCTCACTAGCTGGTGGCTTAGGGAGCTCACACGCTGGAGGCTTAGGGAGCTCACAAGCTGCAGGCTTAGGGAGCTCACTAGCTGGAGGCTTAGGGAGCTCACTAGCTGGAGGCTTCGGGAGCTCACAAGGTGGAGGCTTCGGTAGCGCACTAGCTGGAGGCTTAGGGAGCTCACATATTAGAAAATTCGATACTTCCCGAGCTAGAAGCTTCGATAGCTCACACGCTAGAGTCTTTGGTAGCTCACAAGCTGGAGGCTTCGGAAGCTCACAAGCTGGAGGCTTAGGGGGCTCACTAGCTGGAGGCTTTGGAAGCTCACAAGCTGGAGGCTTAGGGAGCTCACAAGCTGGAGGCTTAGGGGGCTCACTAGCTGGAGGCTTAGGGAGCTCACTAGCTGGAGGCTTAGGGGGCTCACTAGCTGGAGGCTTAGGGAGCTCACTAGCTGGAGGCTTAGGGGGCTCACTAGCTGGAAGCTTAGGGAGCTCACAAGCTGGAGGCTTAGGGGGCTCACTAGCTGGAGGCTTAGGGAGCTCACTAGCTGGAGGCTTAGGGGGCTCACTAGCTGGAAGCTCACAAGCTGGAGGCTTAGGGGGCTCACAAGCTGGAGGCTTAGGGGGCTCACAAGCTGGAGGCTTAGGGAGCTCACAAGCTGGAGGCTTAGGGGGCTCACAAGCTGGAGGCTTAGGGGGCTCACAAGCTGCAGGCTTAGGGGGCTCACAGGCTGCAGGCTTAGGGAGCTCACAAGCTGCAGGCTTATAAGCTTGAGGCCTCGGTGGCTCACAAACTTGGAGGCTTCGGCGGTTCACCAGGAGGCGCTGAAGACCACTGAACGCTTGGGAGCGGCTCCTGCGGCTTCCTGCAGGAACCTATGGCGCCGCCCTTGATCATCTCTCTGTATCCTGTTTCACCGAGTGCTATCTTGTTGTCTTAATGTTATCGTGTTATCTTACGAGACGTGTTGTCTTAACCTTGTTCCAGAGATGTTTTCATGAAACACTCAGATCTCTGTGGTAGAGATATCCTGCTGTTCATCCCAATGGTCTCTCTTGCAGATATCCTGCTGGTTATTCCTGAGGTCTCTGTTGCAGATATCCTTCTTGGTATCTCTGTGGTCTCTGTTTCAGATATCCTTTTGAGTAGCTCAATGATCTCTGTTGGAGATACCTTTCTGGGTATACCTGTAGCCTGTGTTGTAGATATCCTGCGCGTTATTCCTCAGGTCTCAGTTGCAGATATCCTTCTGGGTATCGCGATCTCTGTTGGAGATACTCTGGTCTCTAGTCCCACTGTTATCATAGCTGAGCCTCATATTGCCTTACTTCTTATGTTACTTATGTTATACCAATAAAATATTTTGAAGATATGTTGTTTCCTTTTAAGTTACATGCAATAAATACCAGTAATATATGAGAGTTTATATATATTATATATATATATATATATATATATATATATATATATATATATATATATATATCAGTATATATATATATACACTGAATCCTGAGCCAATTGAGCAAATTGGCTCAGGATTCACAAATTTTTAGCTTCAAAATTTTAATGGCGAAACTAATTTGGTTAATATAACAACGTGCATCTTTATTGGTTACAATTCTATGCAAAAATAATAAAGCATAGAAGCTACGTCTGAATTAAGGACATTAAAGGATGACAGCTAGTCTGTGCATGACAGATTGACCGTTCATTGCAGATTGCTTATGCTTGCATGTAGATGACAGATGTTTTTTTTTAGATGGTAAATTGATTGTGAATTGTATGATGCTTGTAGAAGTCAGCTTGCTTCTTAGTGGCAGCTGGCTTGTAGTAAGCAGAGTGTTCATGAGTTGACAGATTGCTCTTGTATAGCAGTTAGGTTATGGATGGCAGATTGCTCTTGTATAGCAGTTAGGTTATGGATGGCAGATTGCTCTTGTATAGCAGTTAGGTTATGGATGGCAGATTGCTCTTGTATAGCAGTTAGGTTATGGATGGCAGATTGCTCTTGTATAGCAGTTAGGTTATGGATGGCAGATTGCTCTTGTATAGCAGTTAGGTTATGGATGGCAGATTGCTCTTGTATAGCAGTTAGGTTATGGATGGCAGATTGCTCTTGTATAGCAGTTAGGTTATGGATGGCAGATTGCTCTTGTATAGCAGTTAGGTTATGGATGGCGGATTGCTCTTGTATAGCAGTTAGGTTATGGATGGCAGATTGCTCTTGTATTGCAGTTAGGTTATGGATGGCGGATTGCTTGTGGATAAGAGAAGGCTTGTCGGTGGCAGAGGGCTTGCCGATGGCATATTCCTTATAGATTAAAGACTGTTTGTGAATAGCAGCTGATTTTGGCTTCAGGTACCAGTAATATATGCTAGGAGTTCATACTCCATTGCACAGCTAGGCTTGTTCTATGGAGTTTGCATGTCCATGTCATTTGGCCTCTGAACGACAGCTAGTATGTGCATAGCAACTTGTATTTGTGCATTGCTTGGAGATTACACTTTGCTTGTGTATGATAACTGACTCACTGATGACAGAACTCCCGTATATGGAATTTCATACGCTTCATTGTCATGTTATACACGACTCTTGTACCTGCTTGAAATTCTCTATTGACACATGAAGTTTCATCTTGAATATTTTTTGTAGAAGAAATCATTGTAAATGTCAGATAGCCTTGTTATAATTGTATATAACTTGAACTGAAAACTGTGCTTATCAGTCTGAAATAATCACAATAAAATAGATTTTTGATAGATTGACTAATAAAGTTGAATGGGTAAATATGGTAGGAGGAAACATAGGGTATTAGTTATGCTCTTGAGAGGAAAACTTGGAGGAGGGAGGGGTTAAACTCCCGTCGACCGGGCCGCGGGGTCGCTAAGCCCCGAAATCATCTCAAGGGGCCTTCATGGGGGTGTTTGTCCATGCTCCTGGTGGTTATGCTCTTAAAGAGGGATCACATGGGAAGTGAGCCACGCTCCAAGAGGGGGGGGGAAGCACAGGGAGTTGATTACACTCGCTGAGAGAAAATATTGGGCGATTTATTATGCTCTTGCAAGCAGAAACATGGGGGCGATTTGTTCGTGCTCTTGAAAGAAGAAACATGGGGGTATTGGTTATGTTTCTGGAGGAATAACATGCGGTGGAAGGTCACGTTTTAGGAGGAGGGGAAACATGGGGCGTAACCCATACTTCTGAAAGAGAAGGAATGGAGTGCTGGTCATACACAACAAAGGAGCAAGAGACTACAACGAAGGAGCAATAGACACAACGAAGGAAAGAATAGACACAACGAAGGAACAATAGACACAACGAAAGTCTCCCTTGTTCATCACAACTCGAACCTTCAAAGGCTCTGAAAGTGCTTTTGGAATCACCTAAGGTTTCATCTGAGACTCTGGAGATTATCGGGAAAAAGAGGAGCACTTGGAAGGTCAGGTGTAGGTAGGAACGCATATAATCTTAGTTCACAGCCTTGCTTTTCAGTATATCAAATAACGTGGCAAGCTCAAGGCTTCAGTTCCTTCTCTCACATATATTACACATTATTGGTATTGTATAAATACAAAAAAAATGAGAATGAAAATCTAATGATTTATCATCCAGTTAATAAGAATCATTATTTCTTCACAATATTTTATTTGGATAAAATCAATAACATTATCAGTAATGAGTAAAGATAAAAAGACTTATTAGAAAGAGAGATTTTGTAAGTAAAGCGAGACTTGGGTGATATGATTAACAACAGAATATCTACGATACTGGGAGCTCTTACGAGAAAAGTCTACGGAGGTTGTGATATGAGGACTTGGTGATTCGCTTCGCGTAACAGAGATGGGACGAGGCTTATGGGGCGCCATATGTCCTCTTGGGAGCTACAGGAGTCGGCTCCCAAGCCTCCACCGGATGCACCTCCAAAACCTCCCGTAGAACCTTGTGAGCCACCTAATCCTCCAGCTTGTGAGCCACCGAAGCCTCCAGCTTGAGAGCCGCCGAAGCCTCCAGCTTGAGAGCCACCAGCTTGTGAGCCGCCGAAGCCTCCAGCTTGTGAGCCACCGAAGCCTCCAGCTTGAGAGCCGCCGAAGCCTCCAGCTTGTGAGCCGCCGAAGCCTCCTGCTTGTGAGCCGCCGAAGCCTCCAGCTTGGGAGCCACCGAAGCCTCCGGTTTGAGAGCCTCCAGCTTGTGAGCCACCGAAGCCTCCGGAAGACGCTCCAGAAATCTGAGAAGCAGAGCTTGACGCAGCTGCATATGATCCGCGACCACCTGAAGCAGCAGCGGCGGCGTCTTCCTGACGAGCCTTCTCGATCTGGGCGATGGCGTGGGCGGGGAGAGGCGGGGGCGTGGGCAGCAGGTCAGACTCCACGCGGTAACCGCCTTCATCCGCTACGAAGCTGAAGACCGCTGGAGTCCCATCGGGAAAAGTGAATCTGCAACGCCAAATACTGTAATTAGATTCATGTTTAACGAAGAATCTTGTCTAATATCTCAGGCTTTGAAGACAAATTTAGTAAAGTTTTTCACATTATGTAATAGTTTAGCATTAGAATACTCACGACCATCCTCCCTGGGATGCCACGGCGCCAGCTGGGCCCTGAGGGGCGCCCTGCTCCTGACGACTGATGCCGTCACCAGTCTCGAAGTTGAAGTTGTAGTTGCCGTACGCATCAGGTCCCTGACGCTCGTCCCTCAGGATGGGCACAACAGGTCCTGATGGTCTGTAACTTCCACTAACAGAACTTCCACTTGCAGCTCCCCCGAAGCCTCCTGCACCAGCCCCTCCAGCGGTCCCAAAGCCTCCTGCACCAGCTCCTCCAGAGGCCCCGAAGCCTCCTGCACCCGCTCCTCCAGAGGCCCCGAAGCCTCCTGCACCAGCTCCTCCAGAGGCCCCGAAGCCTCCTGCACCAGCTCCTCCAGAAGCCCCGAAGCCTCCTGCACCAGCTCCTCCAGAGGCCCCGAAGCCTCCTGCACCAGCCCCTCCAGCGGCTCCGTAGCCTCCTGCACCAGCCCCTCCAGAGGCCCCGAAGCCTCCTGCACCAGCCCCTCCAGAAGCCCCGAAGCCTCCTGCACCAGCCCCTCCAGAGGCCCCGAAGCCTCCTGCACCAGCCCCTCCAGAGGCCCCGAACCCTCCTCCACCAGCCCCGAGGCCTCCTGCACCAGCGCCTCCAGAGGCCCCGAACCCTCCTCCACCAGCCCCTCCAGAGGCCCCGAAGCCTCTTGCACCAGCCCCTCCAGAGGCCCCGAAGCCTCCTCCACCAGCCCCTCCAAGTCCTCCACTTCCTGTGCTCGGGGCTCGGTAAGAATAAGAGGGGAGCTTCTCGGCCACCGCAGCAGCGGCCAAGGTCAACAATACAGCCTTCTGCAGCAGATACAGAATAAAAATGTAAACATTACCTTTTCGTCACTTCAATATCAGGTATAGACTCGACCTTAACAGTAAATGAGGAAGACGCTTATTCCCACTGAAAAAGTTATTTGGAAAAATGTGATTCAAACTAGAACCTAAACATGTGAAGTTTGTATTAGTTCTTTATATAGATTTTTTTAATAAAGTTCTAGGCTTGGTTGGTTTTGAGCATAAGGTCTATCAACCGTGTGAGGGTTTATTAAGACCGCCACAAGAGCTTACTGACTAACCAACAAGTATACTTTAGTCCCAAATACAATCCAGGCCTAAAGGAAACTCTCAGTGTTCATACACCGAGAAATGGTGTATACACTCCTCGGTGTATATATATATATATATATATATATATATATATATATATATATATATATATATATATATATATATACATATATATATATATATATATATATATATATATATATATATATATATATATATACATATATATATATATATATATATATATATATATATATATATATATATATATATATATATATATATATATATCCCTGACCGTCAGGAGCTTACCAGGATCATGTTGGTGTAGGTGAGAGCTCCAAGTGAGTGGTGGTGTTTGAGCCCTGGAGTCGAGGCTTATATACCCGGCCGTACCATCACCGCCAGGGTCGTGACGGCCTCAGACAAACGCGGGTCATGTAATAGACTTGTGTAAGTCCTGCGGTGAATTGGCAAGCAAGGAAAGGGCTGGTTAAGGAAGTCGCGAGGTAAGGAAGTCGCGAGGTAAGGAAGTCGCGAAGGCTCCAGATTGCCTTTTCTCGCAACAAAGTGATATATGAATAACGTTAAGAATTATATTATTAAATAATACTAGATTCTTGGGGGGGGGGGGTATTTAACTGCATATATTATTATATAATGCTTCTATACAAGGTTACATTATGGCTTCGTCTATGTGAAGATAAAAATGGCACTGGGGAGAGTTTATGTTGGACATGTAGATGCTGTGATTGCTCGAGATAGAACTCAGCATAATACATGTGTGTGTGTTTGAGATAAAGGAACACTTATGATAATCCACAGAGAAAGATTATCAACACGAAAATCACTATGCATCTAGGACTAAATAAAAGCCAAAACAACTACTGTTTACATTAGGAGAGAGAGAGAGACAGACAGACAGACAGACAGCCTGTAGACAGACAGACAGAAAAGGAATAGTAAACATACGAGTAACTTAACAGTCTTACAGAAAGCACTGAAACTACAATCTGAACATCTCCAAGAGACAAAGGGCAGAACACCCTGAAGTGAACAACTAACAAACATGGCAGCTATAACAGGTGAGGAGAACAAACAACTTTATGACGAACAAAAAGCCAATGAACCAAAGTCCTTCTATGGATGCAAAAGAAAGTAGCTGAAGGTCTAAGCAAAATTCATTTAAAAATCTACAAGGCTTAATTTTAGAGGGGAAGAACTGCCAGACAGCTAGAAGACTACTAATGGGCATACATAGTTATAAGAAGAAAACAGACTGGAGGCAGTAACCTGCAGGCCTATAACATGTAAGATCCTACATAAATTAATCAGGAGATCCTGAAATGACATATTTTCTGACTCAGAGTCATCATTGAATTGACGGAAGGAAAATACATGTCTGCTAATATGGCTAGAGTTCTATGACAAGATGTCAAAATAGGCAGCGAAATACAGAGATGTTCTGAGAAATGGCTGCTCGACTTTAGTACAAACAAATGCAAGGTGATGAGATTTGGGAAGGGATACAAATTTTCAAGATGACTTGAAGGCAAACTGGACAAGGAAGCTTTTCAGAACACAACGTTCTATGTATGTTAGACCAGTACTATAATATGCAGCCACGTGAAAACCCCAACCTGTAAAAATACAAAGCAAGAACAGATAAAGTCTAAGATCTGTGCAATATGACTAGTTTCCTGAACTAAGAGAAATGAGCCACGAGAGAAGGCTCAGAGAACGAGACCTCACCAACCCAGAGAAAGGAAAGAGATGACCTGGTTACGACATAGAAGAATCCCGGAGGCACTGGCGGGTTGGGAGGGGGGGGACTAAAGTGAAATGTTTACCGCAAAGAGAGGCATCACTAGAGGGGTCACGGGAAGGAAGAAGAAACTCAGATGATGAGCCACAGAGATGTAAGGAAGCGCCTCATCAGTGCAAGAGTACTGAACAAGAAACATGAGTTAAATGCGAGATAGCGGAGGCCAGCTCTAGCCATAGATTCAAGCGTGCATGATAAAGAGCAACAGTTACTGTAATAGACAAACTGGCGACTGAAAGGCGGGGTCCAGGATCAGAGGCCCACCCTACAAGCGCACATAGGTGAGTACAGTGATTGATCGGTGTCTCAGATTATTTGACTGTAAACTATGGGACGTGCGAATTTAAGGGCGCCTGATACTCGTCTTGAACAGCGGGCGAGAGTGTATCCAATAAATTAACTGACTGTATTTAGAACATTTGCAAAATTGTAAGCCTCCAAGTACACTGAGCGCTTTGGTATTTCGTCGTGAATCTTGTCAGAAACACTAAAGCCCATTAGTAGGCAAAAAGCCTACTAATATAACTAGAAACGTTTACAAAAAATCGAAAATCATAAATGCGTGTAAATTTTAAATATTGTGGAATAAATTCAGAATTTTGAAAGCATTGGAGAGAGAGAGACAGACAGCAGGATTAGAGGAGTCACTCCTTGAGTCCGTTCTCTTTGGTGTACATGATAGTCTAGGGGCATCCGACGCCTGGTTTCGAACAAACTTAAACAAAAATTACACGCCCTCAAACCCACACACACAGCACAAACAACATAAGCAAGCAATCCAGTAAACAAATTCACAAAACAGCTCATTAACAACGATTTAAAAAACAATATAAAACTAGTAACGGAAACAACATATTACACAATAATACAGGAGTCCAGATTCACGAAAGCACTTACGAACCTGTACATCTTTTCGCAATCTTTGGCGGCTTTGTTTCCAATTATTAAACAGTTAATGAGCTCTGAAGCACCAGGAAGCTGTTTGTAACAATAACAACAGTTGATTAGGAAGTTTTCATGCTTGTAAACTGTTTAATAAATGTAACCAAAGCCGTCAAAGATTGAGGAAAGATGTACACGTTCGTAAGTGCTTGCGTAAGTGCTTTCGTGAATCTGGCCCCAGTTACATTTCATACAGGAGGGAAGGCACATTATACAACAACAGGACAAATATAATACAATGAACTGTGAAAATACAGTTCACCCTCCACCTACATAATATACAACACGCTCAGTAAGGCACAACATAATGGTATGCGACAAACTGACCAAAATCAGCATCGACTGAAAAGCATTAAACTCGAAGCATTAAATAGCATTAAACTATCAAATACACACAACCACAAGGCATATATATAAGGGAACAAATACCCACCAAAGAACACACGCGTACCGATGTTATTAAAGATTCGCTACTTGGAACAAAAAGTCCCAAGTAGCACGGGCTATGGTGAACCCGTAGCGCGTGCCGTGCCTACTATACGCCTAAACACGAGCAGAAATGCTACATTCACACACACAGAAGTGGAGAATGTAAAGGGTACTGCCCCAGTACCCACCTCAGACGGAGTTCAATGTTGTTGTTGTTATAGATTCAGCTACTCGGAACAAGTTCCAAGTAGCACGGGCTATGGTGAGCCGTAGTGGACTTTCCTGGCACAGGAGCAGTGCACGGCCCGGAGTTCAAGTACGTTTATTGAGACAATAATAAGAATCTCAAAACGATAGAGTAGCTTAGGATATTTCTCCCCTCAGGGTACGATTTTACGGGCTATTCATGCCCATGCCACCTCTTTGGTGGCTTAATTTTCATCAATTTGGGTACGAACCCCACCCGATTCCTCCACCCCTCTCCATATTAGCATAGTAACACCAGCCCCACCCTTACGGGCTATTCATGCCCGTGCCACCTCTTTGGTGGCTTAATTTTCATCAATTTGGGTACGAACCCCACCCGATTCCTCCACCCCTCTCCATATTAGCATTGTAACACCAGCCCCACCCTTACGGGCTATTCATGCCCATGCCACCTCTTTGGTGGCTTAATTTTCATCAATTTGGGTACGAACCCCACCCGATTCCTCCACCCCTCTCCATATTAGCATAGTAACACCAGCCCCACCCTTACGGGCTATTCATGCCCGTGCCACCTCTTTGGTGGCTTAATCTTTATCAATCAATCAGCCCCACCCGTCCACTTCTAGTGCTCCTCCATATAACCAAATGTAACACACACAACCTAGACCCGAGACAGACGAGGGTATATTCATTTTAAGTACAATCTTCACCGTACAGGTCCCAGTAGACAGACACGCTGGCCGGGCCGTGCACAAAGCGTTCCGTTCTGATCCCCAACACCATATTAAAGTGCGCCATGAAACGAGCAATCACCTCGTCCGCCAGTTACAGCCCCGCTCCTGTGCCAGGTAAGTCCACTACGGGCTCACCAGAGCCCGCGCTACTTGGAACATTTTGTTCCCAGTAGCTGAATCTTAAACAACAACAAACTTCGTCCGCCATTTCAAACGATGCGCCAAGGACATCCACACATGTAAAAAATCTGCTAACTTTTCTAACACCAACATTACCGGTTCCATTTGGCAGTTGTAAAGTCCTAAAAGTAAAGAGTGGATTTGCCGGTCACTGAGAATCGCTGTCAATAAACATCAGTTATAAACTTCAACACCACTCGGCGTTTCCGTAACATCTACATTTCAGCAAGATCTTGAGAGCATACACACAACACGTCAACAACTGGCAGTAACCACGAGAGCGTACTCTGCCGGCTGCGAACATTCCAAACCTGCGGTTATATAATCGTCGTCACAGTAGCAGGAAGTGCCCTGCCCCCAAAGGGAACACCCCCGCCGCCCGACCACACCCTGGGGCTCATCATGAGCCCTAATGAGCCCTAAATCACCATTAACTGTGCAAGAAGTGTGATCTAATCATACTGCATCGTATAGGTGTGTGATCAATGTGTCTTGAGTTAGTTTAGTTCATTTATTATGCACCCCATACCCATCTTGTGGGCGGTAGTGGAAAGGGTTACAGAGGCACATAATGGGCTCAGGGACTGAACCCCACAATTCATTTAGCTAAGTAAGTTACAATCTTGATGAGCTAGTTACAAAATTCAGTATAAGTCGTCACATCAGCAATGGGTTCGAGATCGACCTCAAGTACAGTTTCTAAATTAAGCACCTGACATATGTGGAGAGCTAGTGTCACAATTTATATGTTTGTCCTGCTATATCAATATTGTATTAACCAAAAATGTGAAGATATTTATCATTATACATCGTTCCTATATTAAAAAAAAATGTACATTATACATTTTTTTGTAGGAACCATATGTACACCACTTTTGTATTCAAGTTAAAAAAAACATCCAGGCTCAAGTACAAATTCAAGGACGTTTATGGAGACAATAAGATGCATCTCAAAAGGATAGGAGTAGCTTAGGCTATTTGTTACCTTCCTCCTCCTCCTCCTTCAGTCCAACCACTTGGGCTGGACGGTAGAACGACGGTCTCGCTTCATGCAGGTCGGCGTTCAATCCCCGACCGTCCACAAGTGGTTGGACACCATTCCTGCTCCTCGTCCCATCCCAAATCCTTATCCTGACCCCTTCCAAGTCCTATATAGTCGCAATGGCTTGGCGCTGTTCCCCCTGATAGTTCCCTTCCCTTCAATGCTTTTACGCTGTAATAATAATTTTTACGTATTCATCAGATCTCCTCCTCCTTCAGACACCATCTCAGGTGTCAGATGGCACATAAGAGGCACGTATAACTACCTCGTTACTCTAAGGTACTTAACAATTGCTGTTCATAAGTTAAACAAAAATATTACCATCATATAATTCTACTTTTCACACTAGGCTCCGCCTCAAAATATTTCAAATTAAAAAAAAATCATAAAATAAATATTGATATGTTTATCGACTTGAGAATGGTCCAGGACGGACCGAAACGTCGTCGTCCCTTCACCTTCTAGCGTGTGGTCTGGTCAACATACTTTAGCCACGTTATTGTGACTCATCGCCTGCATATGGATATGTTTATGTTTGTGTACTGAGGAAAATGTAATTAGCTTGGAAATAATATTATAAAAGATGGGTACTTACCCCCCCACAGCTGATGTCAGGGTCGTGTGAAGGTTTGTTGACAGGTTGATGCGTCAAATGAGTGGCTACCACTTATAGCAAGTGTAGCAGCACTTGCTATACCCGTAGAGCGATACTAGCTACACCTTGTGTAGCAGCACTCCGTAGCCTACATTACTATATATATACACTTAACACACACACACAGCGACACTCTGCACTTACGTCAATGAGTATAGTTATTTCACTTGTATTGGTTTAGCATCAACTTACATTCGTATTGTTCAATATGGCGTTTGTTTGTATTTTGCTGTGATCGTAAACAAGTGTAAACATTAACGACACTTTCGTTTACAATAATCACTTTTAATTGAAAGGTCAACTGACGTGCACCTCCCATGAGAGCTAGGAGGGTACTGAAGTCCGATACATTTTCTTTTTTTTCGAAGAAGAGCACTAGGCCGCCAGAGACCTCTGTTGACAACGACCACAGACAACACCTCTAATGGGCTGAACGGTAGAGCGACGGTCTCGCTTCATGCAGGTCGGCGTTCAATCCCCGAAGTGTTGGGCAGCATTTCAAGCTCATTTCTGCCCCTAGGAAATGTATATGTTTATCTCTCAGAATGTTTGGTAATATGTTTATTGTTTGTGATGTGTGTCTATGTATATATTAACACGTTGTACTGAATGGGGTGAGAATAGCTTGAGCTACCTCATCCCTTTGTGTGTATTTTACCTCAATAAACTTATTTCAATTTCAATTTCTGCCCCTATGCGGGGGATTGAACCCGGGTCCATTGGTTTGTGAGCCGAGAACGTAGACTACTGTGCTACGTAACATGATACAATTAGAGGTAGCAGTCAAAGAAGTGGTCAAATATATAGTAGCTTGTTAGTTAATGGTAGTTAGAGTGGTAGTTGTGGCCTAGTTATGACCAGTGGTGATAGCATCACTAATAGTCATAGTTGTGAGGTTGTGAGAGTAGAATCACAATAATCTCTCTCTCTCTCTCTCTCTCTCTCTCTCTCTCTCTCTCTCTCTCTCTCTCTCTCTCTCTCTCTCTCTCTCTCTCTCTCTCTCTCTCTCTCTCTCTCTCTCTCTCTCCATATATATTTATAGCACGTTGTATCCGCGTCTTTGTAAGTTTCACCGGTTTTGAGAGTGCAATGAAGATAGGTTTTCAAAAGTAATAAAGTAGTTAAAAGTCTCGTCCCAGGAAATCATAATTAAGAGACAGACAGATACACCATTAATAAGAAAACTCCATAAACCTGCAAGGAGTATCAGTACAGTCTGCTGGAGTAATTAAAGCGCTGGGTAAGGTAGCGCTTTGTCCTGGGTTCGTATCCTGGCCGGGGAGGATTTACTGGGCGCAAATCCTTAACTGTAGCCTCTGTTTAACTCAGCAGTAAAATGAGTACTTAGTTGTAACAACGATTCTTCGCGGCGGGGATCGTATTCCAGGGACCTGCCCTAAACGCTACGCGTACTAGTGGCTGTACAAGAATGTAACAACTCTTGTATATATCTCAAAAAAAAAAAAAACATGGCTGACCACCCTACAGGCGCACGTCTCCCCGTCAGCTGATATGTAAACAAACATGATTCGTCAGTTTGCTCGATCAGCTGATGCGCAAATGAACATGATTCATCTGTTCGATTGATTAACTGATGCGTAAACAAACATGATTCATCAGTTGGCTCGATCAGATGATGCGTAAACGAACATGATTCATATATTCGCTCGATCAGCTGACCGTAAGCCAACACGGCGCGCTCACATCCCAGAGATTCGATGTTACAGTTCACAAAAGAAGCCTCGGAACCGCTCCTGCTCAGGTGATAGTATTAGTAAAGGTAAATCACCTGAGGCGTTCTACCTGGTTTGTTTACGCGCTCGGTTAGAGTTGCCTCAAGGTGAGACACAAGAGGAAGATGGGGTTGAAGCCCGCTGATGACAGTCTTGGAGATGCTCCCGGCTTGACTAGTTCTTGTTCTTGCGTTTTTATGCTCGTGATTACAGAGCTGCGAGACAGTGGGTGATGCCGAGTACCGCTGAACAGCTTTCCTTAAACATGGCGGCTTTGTTTACACTTATGAAGCAGTTTATGAGCGCCGAGGCGCTATGTTTATAACCATAATAACCTTGTTTTATGTGTGATAACTTTGCATGTGCCGCTGATGCTATCCTGTTTAGTTATACATTCTGTGATTTAATTTTTAGTGAACTGTAAAGGTTATTTCTTTTACATATTTACTTCCTCATTCCTTACTCATGCCAACATTTATTTGGGAAAGACCTCACCAGTAAATGGTAGAATTTATCCATATTAACAAAAATAAGGAAGATCAGACAGAACCACAAGTTGAAGATAAAAGTGAATTACAAGACTCACTGCATAAGGAAATGTGTCAGTTCACCCTCGAACAATATCCACGTATAAGAAAATGGGTAATTCAGGCAAGACTGAACAAAAGTCAGGTGCGTGTATATATTTTTTTTTAAAAGAAAAATTATTTTTGGGGGGATTGTTTGATTGTAAATAGATACAAAATTTCATGTGTCATTATTACATTTGGATGATTAATCTCGACTGTATTCATATTTCCATTGATCAAGGACGAAGGAGATTGAGAACGGACATAGGATTTGATGATGAAACCAGATGATGCTGCCTGAAACGCTGCGCGTACTTGTGGCTTTACAAGATTGTAATTGCTATATTATGTATCCTCACAATCCCAATGTACCTTCTTCTATATATATAAATAAATAAATAAATAACCCTACGCTATGGCAAGCTAACTGTAAGAGGCCGCTAAATTATTGCAAGCTCTGAGATTCAGAGATGCCGTTTCATACTTGGGAGGTCCCTAAGGACCTCCCTAAGCTGTAGCTGGTTCAGCTTATACCTAAATCCAGCTTTGAATCCATAAAATGCCCAGAGCCGGCCAGCATCACAGCCTGTGCTTCCTCTTCTAGATTGTGATCTCATCTCGCGAAACGAGATGAGAGAAGAGAGGCTGCATCATCCTCATTCATCCTTGCTCGTGTAGTGTATTATTTAAGATAAGTAACTCACTTCGAACGAGGAATAAACATTTACATTTCATTCCAATTCATTTCCCGCAGCTTCAGGCAACAGGTCTTAGGTCAATTAACACACACGTGCTTCCCTCTGCTTTTTAATTACATGAATTCATAGTTCTGTTACAAGAGAAAGCATCAAGTTAAACAAGTAGCAAAGAACAGTGGCAACAGTGAAGACAATTCAGAAAACTTTTTCTTAAAATACCTAATGAAGAGATATGTATACCAAGCAGGTTGCCTTGCTTCTTGGAGTATATACACTAAGAGTTTATGTTAGTCTTGGATTATATGTTCAAGACTAAAGTATATTTGCAGTTGGTCAGTAAGCTGTAATGGTGGCCCTCATTAACCCTCCAGAGGTTGACACAGACCTATAAAGCCCAACCCCCAAACCCTTAGAAATCTAACCTCTATTCCGCCTCGTTTGAATGTGGTAATTCCATCGCAGACCCTCGTTTATGGGCTTCTATTTCTTTCAAGGTGAGGGAGCAGAGTAGAGATACCCAGGTCCTGGTGGAGCAGTAAACTGGGCCTCTGGTGCCCCGGATCCGATACTTGACGTTCCATGGGGTAGGGAACCTCCTAGCTGGGGTCTTGGAACTGTGAAGCCTCCAAGCTGGGGTCCTGGCGCTGGGGAGCCTCCAAGCTGGAGTCCTGGAGCTGGGGCGTCTTCAAGCTGGGGTCCTGGCGCTGGGAAGCCTCCAAGCTGGGGTCCAGGCGTTGGGGAGCCTCCAAGCTGGGGTCCAGGCGTTGGGGAGCCTCCAAGCTGGGGTCCTGGCGCTGGGAAGCCTCCAAGCTGGGGTCCTGGCGTTGGGGAGCCTCCAAGCTGAGGTCCTGAAGCTGGGGCGTCTTCAAGCTGGGGTCCTGGCGCTGGGAAGCCTCCAAGCTGGGGTCCAGGCGTTGGGGAGCCTCCAAGCTGGGGTCCAGGCGCTGGTGAACTTCCTGACGGAGTTCCTATTTCGCTTGGGCGAATGTAAGAGGAACCGGGAGCTGAACCACTGGGCTGTGATGCTGAACCTTCTGACTGGTAATCTTGAACTTTCGAACCTCCAAACTGGGGTTCTAGAGCTTGGAAACCTCCAAACTTGGATCCTGAGGCGGAGGAACCTCGGAACTGGGACTCTGAAGTTTGGGAACCTCCAAGCTGGGATCCTGAATCAGGAGAACCTTGTGAATGGGATCCTGGGGCTGGTGAGCATTGGGATGGGGTTTCATGAGCTGAAGAACCTTCTGAGTGGAAGCCTGGAGCTCCAGAACCTACATTCTGAGATCCTGGAAATTTTGTGGCACCAAACTGGGATTCTGTAGCATGTGAACCTCCAATCTGGGATCCTCGAACCAGTGAACCTCCAAACTGGGATCGTGGAGCAGCTGAACCTCTAATCTTGGATCCTTGAGCCGATGAACCTCCAAACTGGGATCCTGGAGCCAGTGAATCTCCAAACTGGGCTTGTGGAGCAGCTGAACCTCCAATCTGGGGTCCTGGAGCCGGTGAACCTCCAAACTGGGACCGTGGAGCAGCTGAACCTCCAATCTGGGATCCTGGAGCCAGAGAACCTCCAAACTGGGATTCTGAATATGATAACCCTCCAGATTGAGTTCCTAGTTCAGCTGGCGATGTGTAAGAGGAACCAGGGGATGAACCACTAAATTGAGATCCTGGAACTGAACCTCCGAACTGGGATTCCGGAACAGGTGAACCATCAATCTGAGATTCTGCAGCTGACGAACCTCCAAGCTGGAATCCTGAAGCTGAGGAGCCTCCTAGCAAGGATCCTGAAGCTTGAGAACCTCCAAAATGGTGTCCTGAAGATGTTGAACCTCTAGACTGAAATCTTGTATATGGGGAACCTCCAAATTGAGCTCCTGAAGCTTGGGAACCTCCAAACTGGGATCTTGGAGCTGATGAACCACCGACCAAATTTCCCAATCCAGTTGGGGAAACGTAAGATGAACCGGGAGTTGAACCGCTGGGCAGAGATCCAGGAACTGAACCGCCAAACTTTGATCCTGAAGATGTTGAACCTCCAGCTTGAAGTCTCGATCCTGGGGAACTTGCTGGCTGAGCTCCTGAGGCTTGAGAACCTCTAGCCTGGGATCCCGAAAATGCTGAACCTCCAAGCTGGAATCTTGAATCTGTGGAACCTCCATTCTGAATTCCTGAAGCTAAAGAACCTCCAAGGTGAGCTCCTGGAACTTGGGAACCTCCAAATTGGGATTCTGCAGCTGGTGAACCACCGGCTTCAGTTCCCAGTTCATTTGGGGGAATGTAAGATGAACCTGGAGCTGAACCACTGGGCAAAGATCCAGGAACTGAACCTCCAAGCTTGGAACCTGCAGATGCTGAATCTCCAAACTGGAATCTTGAAACTGCGGAACCTCCAGATGCTGGCGGACCTCCAAGTTGAGCTTCCGAAGCCGAGGAACCTCTAAGCTGTAATCTTGAAGCTGGAGAACCACCAAACTGGAATCCCGGGGCCGGTGGACTTTCAAACAAGACTCCTGGAGCGGGAGGACCGTCAGCGCGGAATACTGGAACCTTAGAACCGACGATCTGGGATCCCGGAGTCTTTGGAAAGCGGTACTGTGATTCTGGAGTCTTAGAACCACCGAACTTGGCTCCCTGACTCTTAGAACCACTGAGCTGTGATCCTGGAGTTCTAGAAACGTTGATCTGTGATCCAGGTCGTAAGGAACTGGTCGCCTGGCCAGAGGACGCAGCGGTCGCGAGGTTACTGGACGCTGGTCGTAGGTCGGACTTCACCCGGAACCCCTTCTCGTCAGCGATGTAGCTGAAGGCCGCTGGAGTTCCATCAGGATACGTGAATCTGCAACAAAATGATAGGCAAGAGATTGATGTTTACCGTTCTGGCGAGTGTAGCTCCGTACAGCACGTTCTGATTGGTGGGAAATACAATGAGATTTTGAGTACAATCAACAATTAAGGGATGCCAACCCGATATCTATTAGGATCACACTCAGACGAGATATAAATAGAAACTGCAAAGTATGGGCCAAATAGATCTTCTGCAACTGCTTCATGAAATCCAATTCGAAAGCTGGATAGGCTTAATTTAGGCCTAATTTATGTACTTACGACCAGGCTCCTTGCTTGACGGCGGCGCCAGACCCCCTACGGATGGTCCCTTCCTCCCGACGGATAATCCCGTCTTCCGTCTCGAAGTGGAACTTGTAGGAGCCATCTGTAGAAGGTCCCTGACGGCCATCCCGCAGGATCTCAAAGCGAGGCGTCTTGAGGAGCCCTCCTGAAGGTCCTCTGAGATCAGCACCTCCAGCAGCAGCGGCCAGGACCAGGCACAACACCGACGTCTTCAACTGGAATGATCGAAGTGAACATTTAATTACCCGTATAATGAGGTCAAAATAACTTTGAAATATCTTTCAGGAGTCGCTAGCATCCTGTCCCGCATCGCGTCTAATAGAGATGGTGGCTTCAGGTTAATTTACGTAAAGATGTCTTCATAAAGGGAAGAAATACGTGCATCAAAAAGAAGAATTTAAGAA
Organism: Procambarus clarkii; assembly: GCF_040958095.1. Taxonomy (NCBI): domain Eukaryota; kingdom Metazoa; phylum Arthropoda; class Malacostraca; order Decapoda; family Cambaridae; genus Procambarus; species Procambarus clarkii. Next base: position 22,204,714 of record NC_091229.1, on the reverse strand, counting down.
GAAATTAGTATAGTGACAAAAATGTAGTGTAAAATAATGTAAAATAGATCTCCTATGCTGATTTGAGGTTTATTAACTAGCGTCCTCTCTAACACCCAAAACGCCAGAGGATGACAATTAGGAACTTAGAACATCCTATATTTACCGAGTAAACAATTAACTTTGATAAATTATCGTAATTTACAATTTTTCCCGGGATATGATCAATTATTTTTGTCCACATGTGCAAGATTTGTGAGCTAAAATAGATCTCCAGTGCCTACCATCAGCATCTTGGAGGCGAGACACACGCACACACAGATCTAAGACGTCCTCTACTGTCTTTATATACATGATCCCTAACACCCCCCCCTCCCACACCCTCGTCATCTACCACCCCCGCCATCTCAAGGCTCTTAGATATCTCATTTTTTTGACGATATCGGCAGACGGAACTTGGGATAACCTGCCCCTGATGATGGGTCAACCTATCACGGCTCCCATCCAAGGATTTCTAGACGGTAATTGAGAGAGGGGAGAGCAGTGAGGCTCTTCAGGATGCGAATGCTTGTCTAATGAGGTGGGGGAATGGGGTAGGTCAATTGTCCGATTCACTGGTATTTTTAATGGTGGTTTCAGGTATTTGTTTGAAAGTCTGTTTCGTTTCAGGTGTTTGGTTGAAAGGACTCGTGTATGTGTTTCTTGCGATGAAAAAGTTTCTTGTGATGAGTCCGTGAAATCATCTTCGCAAATATTAATTACAATACATATGTATTTGACATGAATGACTGCGAATATAAAGGTGTATGTATGTATGTATGTATGTATGTATGTATGTGAGTGTGTGTGTATTCACCTAGTTGTGCTTGCGGGGGCGTGAGCTCTGCTCTTTCGGCCCGCCTCTCTACTGTCAATCAACTGTTATTAACTACAATTTTATTTTTTTCCCACCACACACACACACACACACGAGGAAGCAGCCCGTGACAGCTGACTAACTCCCAGGTACCTATTTACTGTTAGGTAACACTGGCATCAGGATGAAAGGAACTCTGCCCATTGTTTCTCGCCAGCACCGGGAATCGAACCCGGGACCACAGAATCACGCGTCCAGCGTGCTGTCCAGTCAGCCACCGGCCCCATTATGTGCGTGTGTATATATGTGTGACCGGAATAGTGCACACCTAACAGTGTATCTGTGTGCGTGTATAATGTATAAGTTATACAACTCTATTTACCCCCCCCCCCCCAAATAAAAAATATAGTCAACATTAAAACTGACAAAGCTGGAAACTGCATCACCGTGGAGGGAGCACTACAACCACGCTCCCGAGTCGTGACCTCCACCTCTGTCTCCTATTCGTGACCTTGAAGGCTAGGTCACGCTGCCCCATAGTGTGACATTGAGGGGGGGGGGAAAGAACAATAACAAGACGTCACTAGAAGCTGCCATATTATTATTTTAAAATAAGACAAGGGGTTAGGGGTTCATATGGGCTGTCAGATAACGTATTTGGTGAAACTGCAAGCAAGAGATGTTATCCTAATTCAGCTCAGTTGAAGCCTGCTCTCTCTCTCTCTCTCTCTCTTGACCCTATACTTAGGCATATCGTGACACCCTCCCCCCCCCCCTCTAAGGTCAACTACTGACCTTCCACAGGATTCAACCCCATAACAGTTGCTTAACCTTCAGGTAGCAGTTTATTGCTAGGTTAACAGCCACATCAGATGCATGGAAACGTACCCAACTGTTTCCATCCTATCAAAGAACCGATTCCGGGTACTGCGACTTGGAACCGAGGGTGTAGACCACTCTGCCACCACCCCTTCACTTCCTTAGGGCTAGTAGAGAACAGGGAATAAGAAAGGTGAGGATAAAGTAGGCAGAAAGAAATTAAATAAAACAGTGTTGAGATTGAGAGAGAAAGTCTGAAGGAACATGCTTATATTATGAAGCATTTACACCATTAAGGGGGCATATCATTCTAAATCGTTATAAATTAAAAGTTGTTAAATTTGCCTGTAAATTTTTGTATGAAATGGTTATAGAAAGGGCTGCAACTGGTCCAAGTTTCACCATCACACCCTAAACAGAAAAGGAGAAAAAAAATACACAACGTATTATGCAACGAATGTTCAACATTCTCAAATAATCTCAGGGAACACATGTGTCAACTAAAATGTCTACTATGTGCTGTAGAAGCACAAACTCTTGTAATAATTGTAACATGTATGTGCAATATATTTATATTTAATTTTTTTTTGTTTTTCTTGTTTTTTTTCTTTTTTTTTTTTGCCAATATTTTTTTCTCGTTTGTTATCAAGGGATTTGCATGAAACTTGCACACCTTGCTCAATGGATGCCTATCTGCAAGGGTGCCAATTATGAACGAAATCTGTCAAAGTCAAGCTCAGCTACAGGTGGCCGAACTTGGATCTTTATTTTACTCTGGAAAGTAATTTACACCTTCAAATTACTTCAGAGCTTTCATTTATTAATCAATTTACATGCAAATTACACCTTATATGTAGCGTTTGTGCTTCTACAGAATCTAGTAGACATTTTAGTCCAAAGTCTATTTGTTGATTTTATAAAAATTTATAAATATCATATATTGCATATTTTTTTAGAAGGGTAACTTTGAAAAATTATATTATTGCACTAAACACTTTTTTGATAAAACTGATCACTAGAATCCTTTATTATGTGCTTAATTTAATATCTGAGTGTTATAGAAATGATTTTAGTTGACACATGTGTTCCCTGAAACTATTTAATAATTCGTTGCATAATTCGTTGTTTATTTTTTTTCTCCTTTTCTGTTTAGGGTGTGATGATGAAACTTGGACCAGCTGCAGCCCTTTCTATAACCATTTCATAAAAAAATTTATAAGCAAATTGAACCACTTTTAATTTTACATTGATATGCCCCCTTAATGAAACCTCTACATCTTTCCTTAATCATGGAGACTTTGGTTACATTTATTAACAGTTTCAGAGCTTCGAGACGTTACCATCCAAGGTTATTGTTGTCATCAACAATTTCGTAGTGCTTCGCATGCTATAAATTGCTTAAAAAAATGTAAACAAAGCCGCCATGATTGTTAAAGGATGTACAGGTTTCGTAAGTGTTTGGGTGAATCCAAGACCCGACCATCGAGAGCACGACGCTCATGGGCGGCTTGAGGATCGGTTTGTTTGGCTTCCTGAAGGCATCCGCTGGTGGCACAGGCAGACGCCAGGGTGCCAGGCAGGTCGTGGCTCAGGTGGGTGTGTGTGTGTGTGTGTGTGTAGTAAATCCAATACTTTCGTTCCAAGCAAGAAATACAATATTTTGGACAACCGTTCAATCAAACTGAACACCCCTCAACGCGTGTTTCCATGCCTGGGAACACCTTTGTGATTGCAGCGAATACCTTTGTGATTGCAGACTCCCCTGTGCTTTCATCTGGTCTTGCCTGTAAGATGACTATCTGCAGGAGATGAACAATGTCAGTTCATAACATCTTGCAGGGACCTCCATGAGCGCAGATTGAAATTGAAATTGAAATTGAAATAAGTTTATTGAGGTAAAATACACACAAAGGGTGAGCGCAGATGATTCTCTCTATTCATATGAAGGCTTCACAGTGGACTTCCTGATTCCTCAAAATAATGTTAAATATAGACGCTGTACCCCAGTAATAATGCTAATTATGGATGCTGTACCCAAGTAATAATGCTAATTATGGATGCTGTACCCCACCAGTAATGTTAATTATGGATGCTATACCCCACTAATAATGCTAACTTTGGATGCTGTAAACCACTAATATTGCTAATTTTGGATGTTGTACCGCACTAATAACGCTAATTTTGGATGCTGTACCCAAGTAATAATGCTAATTTTGGATGCTGTACCCAAGTAATAATGCTAATTTTCGATGCTGTACCCAAGTAATAATGCTAATTTTCGATGCTGTACCCAAGTAATAATGCTAATTTTCGATGCTGTACCCAAGTAATAATGCTAATTTTCGATGCTGTACCCCACCAATAATGCTAATTATAGAAGTGGAACACACAGGTGCCAATGCTCGTTCGTTGCATCTATATCCATGACGTCTACCTCAGATAGGGAGGCTGAGGGCGGTTCTTTGGTCATTTCTCATTTAAAAAAGTCCTCATGAGAGAATGAGACTCGTGATGTACCATAGAACTAGTGTCAGAGTTCTGACCTTGTGATGGGGAGCAAGTCCGGCTGTGGTGAGGCAGCGATGGGCCTAAAAATAGAGGATGAGAGAGGCAAGGAGCTGCCTCTCGCTGGTGAAGTTGGATTTACATATTCGTACATAACATCTTGTTATATACATAAACAAATATAACATATATGCTTATAATATATATATATATATATATATATATATATATATATATATATATATATATATATATATATATATATATATATATATATAAACTTGCAACCATTCTAACTCTTGCCTTTGATACAAGAGGTCAACGAAATGCATCTCTTAACATCAAACCATAATATAAATGTAAAATGAACTTAGATGACTTAATTTTTCAACTACCTTGTCACATGAAGAAAAAAAATCAGAAAAGTACAGAAGATTCATGCTAGAATCATTGGTCTCACCCTTTACTGAGCACCCAAGATAATGTTATAAAACCTCACCAGATCTTGTAATTTGAAGGCCTTTAGTTCGACAAGAAATGTTACCAGTGCATGACAGGCCATCACGTTACTTTCACGGCAATAAAAAATAACATTACCTCATCGCTATTGAGTAAATGTAAAGTCACGAGGGCTTAGATCCAACACTCAGATGTATCAACAAGCTGTGATGCTCACTTTACCCTAATCTTTTTCTCAGCCCAAAATTACCTTTCAACTCGAGCTTGGCTATCAGTATGTCCATCGCTTTTAAGTGGGGGCCTGTCCGGGATTTGATTCTTCCTGGTAGCACCTGGGAGATGAAGGGTTGTGATGGTTGTAGCACCTGGGAGATGAAGGGTTCTGATGGTTGTAGCACCTGGGAGATGAAGGGTTCTGATGGTTGTAGCACCTGGGAGATGAAGGGTTCTGATGGTTGTAGCACCTGAGAGATGAAGCCGCATGATGCTTGCAGCACCTGGGAGATGAAAGCGTATGATGCTTGTAACATCTGGGAGATGAAGCCGCATGATGCTTGTAGCACCAGGGAGATGAAGGGTTCTGATGGTTGTAGCACCTGGGAGATGAAGCCGCATGATGCTTGCAGCACCTGGGAGATAAAAGCGTATGATGCTTGTAACATCTGGGAGATGAAGCCGCATGATGCTTGCAGCACCTGGGAGATGAAGGGTTCTGATGGTTGTAGCACCTGGGAGATGAAGCCGCATGATGCTTGCAGCACCTGGGAGATGAAGGGTTCTGATGGTTGTAGCACCTGGGAGATGAAGCCGCATGATGCTTGCAGCACCTGGGAGATGAAAGCGTATGATGCTTGTAACATCTGGGAGATGAAGCCGCATGATGCTTGTAGCACCTGGGAGATGCAGGAACCCCACACGTTTAGTCTCTGGGGGGATGAAGGATCCCTGCACTTGTGTATCCTGCCAATGCAGGGTCGCCGTAGCCGCACAGAGTTCCGACACTTGAGTTTTGGGGGATTTAGCTAGAGTGAATTTTGTGAGTTTTTATATCTGTTATTTACGCCTCTCTCTCTCTCTCTCTCTCTCTCTCTCTCTCTCTCTCTCTCTCTCTCTCTCTCTCTCTCTCTCTCTCTCTCTCTCTCTCTCTCTCTCTCTCTCTCTCTCTCTCTCTCTCTCTCTCTCTCTCTCTCTCTCTCTCTCTCCCTCTCTCTCTCTCTCTCTCTCTCTCTCTCTCTCTCTCTCTCTCTCTCTCTCTCTCTCTCTCTCTCTCTCTCTCTCTCTCTCTCTCTCTCTCTCTCTCTCTCTCTCTCTCTCTCTCTCTCTCTCTCTCCCTCTCTCTCTCTCTCTCTCTCTCTCCCTCTCTCTCTCTCTCTCTCTCTCTCTCTCTCTCTCTCTCTCTCCCTCTCTCTCTCTCTCTCTCTCTCTCTCTCTCTCTCTCTCTCTCTCTCTCTCTCTCTCTCTCTCTCTCTCTCTCTCTCTCTCTCTCTCTCTCTCTCTCTCTCTCTCTCTCTCTCTCTCTCTCTCTCTCTCTCTCTCTCTCTCTCTCTCTCTCTCTCTCTCTCTCTCTCTCCCCTCTCATCCTAACTCTATCACAGATTACTGTAAACCTATCATAATACATGTTATTGAATGATACGATGCATCATTACCACCTATGCGTAGGAAGACCGAGAAACGCGTGAGTGAGTGAGGGAGTGAATGCCATTCCATTTACTGTTAAGGTCAATGCAGCATTTTCTTCCTTAATGTTGGAGACAAAAACGAAACTCAACAAAAAGTCAGCATATATACTGAGGCCTCCCCTGACGCCCCGAGCTACGTGGGTGTAAGGAACTAAAAAAAAAAGTCTTCCCTGTCTAAGGGGGGAAGATCGTCGTGGATCGTGAGGTGGGAAGATCGTAGCCGATACTCGCCGAGGTCGCTGACCACGACGGAGATGGCGCTAACTGGCGTCTGCGACACTACGATAGCTCTTGATGCAGTCTCCAGACGCTGTGAGAGATGTTGCAGTCTCCAGACGCTGTGAGAGATGTTGCAGTCTCCAGACGCTGTGAGAGATGTTGCAGTCTCCAGACGCTGTGAGAGATGTTGCAGTCTCCAGACGCTGTGAGAGATGTTGCAGCCTCCAGACGCTGGGAGAGATGTTGCAGCCTCCAGACTAGTGAATTACTCGTATTGCAGGCGAGGAGTCACAATAACGTGGCTGAAAAATGTTGACTTGTTGATTGACTCACAATCGACTTGAGAATGGTCCAGGACGGACCGAAACGTCGTCGTCCCTTCACTTTCTAGTGTGTGGTTTGGTCAACAATTACTCGCATTTTTAAATATTAATTATATATAATATATATTTTATATATATAAGTATTATATGAAAAATATATGATGTATGTTATTAATTTATATTATTAAAAATATTTAATTTATTTCATTTGGAATTAGTCTGCTTTGCAGATATGTGATATTGAATGTGATGTTGTTGTCTTGCTTTACGCTTTATTTTCAACTTTGTATATTTAAATTGTGTGTGTAAAACGTAAATAAAGACATAACAACATAATTAGTAAAAGAGGCAACCCGTCCTCGACTCAAGTTCATTCCATCCAGCGGTCGACCCCACAGACACATTCATAAATTCTTACATGCTGTTCATTCATAACTGGAATTTTCGCAAATATAAATTAATATTAAATTAACGTCACAGGAATCAGAAGTCAGTGTAGTGAAAACCCCTGCGAGTGACAGGGCTGGCTCCACAGTGGTGATTGATTGATGAAGATTAAGCCACCCAAAAGGTGGCACGGGCATGAATAGCCCCGTAAGTGGTGGGCCTTTGCATCCATTACCAGTAACAAGAGCTGATACTAGAGATCTGTGGAGGTGCGGCTGCACCCTGCCTGACGGGAGATGTCTCCCGTGTCCACAGTGGTCCTCGTTAGCAGGGGACGAGGCAATTAACTGTCAACGAGACCAGCCTGGGCGGTGAGAGATATACACCCGTATGCTCGAAGATGTGTTCAGGGGGCCGTGAGGTAAGCCCTACATGTCCTAAACCTTTCAGTTCGAACATTTTATAAAAACAAAAGTCATTTACATCTTTGTAAACTTATTTTACAGTTCGTATTTTGTGATTTTTACTTTGTTTATACTTCGAGTTGGTTTTTATTGCCAATAAAAACAATATATGATAACTGTGATAACTATTATAGTCTTTAGAATAACTACTCATTAAAGTTTGGATTTGTTTAAGCTAATTTTTTTAAGTTGAAGGTGTGTGAGAGCAGGGAGTGTGTGAGCAACCGGGAGCCGGTCGGCCGAGCGGACAGCACACTGGACTTGTGATCCTGTGGTCCTGGGTTCGATCCCAGGCGCCGGCGAGAAACAATGGGCAGAGTTTCTTTCACCCTATGCCCCTGTTACCTAGCAGTAAAGTAGGTACCTGGGTGTTAGTCAGCTGTCACGGGCTGCTTCCTGGGGTGGAGGCCTGGTCGAGGACCGGGCCGCGGGGACACTAAAGCCCCGAAATCATCTCAAGATAATCTCAAGAGCACAGTTGACGAGGGTGTTAAGAACACTTTCCCCTGCATGTACCAGCACTCTCCCCACCATCACTAAGGCCACCATTCCTGTCTTTGGCTTCCCTTAGTGTAGACTGCAGTGGGAGAGCCAGCACCATTCCTTTCCTGTGATACACATCCTGTGATACACATCCTGTGATACACATCCTGTGATACACATCCTGTGATACACATCCTGTGATACACATCCTGTGATACACATCCTGTGACACACATCCTGTGAAAGGCAACTCTAATCTTCACTCTCCAGTACCTTAGACCTTAGTACCTTGTAACTTAGCAGTAAATAGGTACCTGGGTAGTGAACATGTCAGCCATGCACGCCCTCCCCCCCTCCCTACAGCTGGTGTAGTGAACATGTCAGCCATGCACACGCCCCCTCCCAGCGAAGGGTGGTGAACAGGTCTGCTTAATTTGCATACCTGGCCACCAGGGGCTGTCTCTCGACAGGCAGGAGGACCGCCAAACATCCCAGGCACTCGGGACGACGAGAGCGCCTGACTTCCCCGTAATATATAGACCAGTCCTTGGTGATGCTGCGCTCCTCTTACGGGCTATTCATGCCCGTGCCACCTCTTGGGTGGCTTAATCTTTATCAATCGATGCTGCGCACACACACAGCACCGCTCCTGTGCCAGGTAAGTCCACTACGGGCTCACCATAGCCCGTGCTACTTGCCCCGCTCCTGTGCCAGGATAGTCCACTACGGGCTCACCATAGCCCGTGCTACTTGCCCCGCTCCTGTGCCAGGTAAGTCCACTACGGGCTCACCATAGCTCGTGCTACTTGGAACTTGTTCCGAGTAGCTGAATCTATAACAACAAACTACATGATGCTGCGGTCTTCTGAGTCTTGCATCAACTCTGTGCATGCTACTTGCACATTCTGTGTGTTGCTCAATTTGCAAAACAGTGATAACAAGCCGTTGCAGAAACTAGAGTGAATAATTAATGATAAATGAAAAGGAAATCAGAGTTAGAATGATAATGTAAATATTAATTACCTGTTAATGTAGTCAGTAAGCTCTATGACGCCTTCATTGGTGAAGACGTCATAGAGGAAGAGCTGTAGAGCCGGAAGAGCTGTAGCGCCTTCCAGGAGAATTTAAAAACAAAACAATACATTCTGGGAACTGTATAGACGCCGCAATTTCTTTTGGCGCCATTTTGGGAACTTTGTTTTGAAAAGCCTAATGTATTGCCTTGTACCGCCGCCTCGCCCCTCTCCCTGTCCTTGGTGTGCTTACCGGGAGAATAACATTTACTTTTTAAGGATTTCGCCTTGAGTCGTTTGCGATATAAAGTTAGAATGGAATACATCAGTTATATTTGGTCAGAAATGATTGATGGGAACTAATTTGGCTCATGGGGGACTCCACCCATGGGGTTCAGGGATTCTTCCTTAAGTCGATGCTTAACCCAAGGAGCCAACGAGGCGTTTAACCCGAGACTAAATATATAGAAAAGTGCAACAAGATCACTAGAATATTTTATGATAATATTTATTGTGAAGTTTTGGCAACAATAACAGCAAGAGACAACAAACAAAACAATGTAAAATAACAAAAGTGGAGAACATGTGTCAAGCGTCTTAAGCAGCGCCCCGTGAAGACTGTCCAGAGTCCTCAACTCTGCTGGTAGCATTAAGGACGACCTCCGCTCCTGCAGCAGAAGCAGCAAGCGTTTGCCTCATGGCAGACAAGAAGGGAGGGGCAAGACTGAGATCCTTAGTGATGTCACTGCCTGTCATTAGCGAAGTCGCTGCCTGTCACCTGAAGCAGCAGCTTCTGCCTCCTGCTGGCGGGCGAACTCGATCTGGGCGATGGCGTGGGCGGGAAGAGGATGGGGCGTGGGCAGCAGGTCGGACTCCGGACGGTAGCCATCACCGTCGGCCACGAAGCTGAATATAGCAGGTGACCCGTCGGGGAAGGTGAACCTGTGAGGGAGAAATAAGGGCTAGACTAAGGTCACCTTCGCTCTCCTGACCTTAATAAGTGTAAAGTTGTCCCCAAATGCCCTAAAGAGACGACGGGCTTCCGTTCACACCAGCGAGTCAAAAGTTAACAACAGCTTTATGATGCTGGAAACTGCTGGAACTTTATAAACCTTTCAGAGATTTATTATCATCTAAAGATGAAAATAACAATAATACTTGAGACCCCGAGTGAAGGATAACATGAAGAAGGACTAGAACATCCTGAGACCCTAAGTGAAGGAATACTTATATAAGAAGAAATGGATGTGAAAGGACTAAAAAGATTTACAGAATACGAAGCTGAACAAAACTAACTGCAAACAGTGAGTGACAAATACTGTCAAAACGAAGGGTTACCAAAGTGTAAGTAGAGGAAGCGAAGTGGAATGAGAGGCGAAGGAGGAGATGGAGGTGGCAGAGGGGAAGAGATGACAAAGACAAGAAGGAGTTAGCACATAAGAGGTTTAGAGAAGAAGTTTGTTGATGGAGGTCCTTGTAAGAAGGTGGTCGCCCACCTGACAACAGAGGACGTGCTACAATGACGGAGGAGGTAAACAAACTTGTACTAAACATTGACGGAGAAGGTAAACACATTCAGAGTTGTAATTGCGATAAAATTAATAGCCAAACAAAATTACAAAATGTAAACAATGAACTATAAATGACACAAAAAATATTAATGAACAAAAGGCCAACCATATGGTGTATTATCAGAAAAAGAGAAAGGGAAGAGGCAGAAATGGAGAAAGGGGCAGAAGTACACAAGGTGTGTACATCCTAGACCAGATATGTGGGAGGGGGGGAGCATGACAGATACGCATAGAAGGCTCAGAGTGAGCATCTTAGCTTAGACCAGGAAGGGAAAGGACGGAAAGGGGGGTCGGACACGTGAGAAATGACGAAGAAAATTAAGAGATTCATTGATTCTTTTTGAAGTTCAAGAATATCCAGCAGAGTAGCTTCGTCTTGAAATGCAAGTTCAACTCTCAATATGATTATTTGGAGGTTCGCACCAAGCCACAGTAGTGGAGGAGTAAGCGAGGCTGGTGTTACACCACCTGCTGGAGGTAGCACGACCGCGACGCATAAAGATGTTCAATTGTTACTATAAAGAACTTTGGATACTCACGACCATCCGCCTTGCATGGCTACGGCGCCGGTCTCTCCCTGGGGCGTGCCTTGCTCGTACCGACTGATGCCGTCTTCAGAGGCGAAGTTGAATCTGTACGAGCCGTCTAGGTGAGGTCCGTCTCGTTCGTCCACCAGGATAGGGATCACTTCTCCGGAAGGCACGAAAGGTATAGGAGGCCTCTGGATAGGTTCGTCAGCTGAAGGAATCTCAGGTCGTTGTGGCGGGAAAGGGTCCTGGCTTGCACCAGCTCCTGAACCACCAGGAGCAGATGATGTTGGAATGAATCCAAATTGTTGCGGTGGGAAGGGCTTCTGGCTTGCACCAGCTCCAGAACCACCAGGAGCAGATGATGGTGGAATGAATCCAAATTGTTGCGGTGGGAAGGGCTTCTGGCTTGCACCAGCTCCAGAACCACCAGGAGCAGATGATGGTGGACTGAATTCAAATTGTTGTTGCGGTGGGAAGGGCTTCTGGCTTGCACCAGCTCCTGAACCACCAGGAGCCGATGATGACGGAGGAAGGTGGCCGTGTAGTGTTGGCTGGGAGAGAAATCGTCTTTGGGTGGTTCCTAAACTTCCTCTTGGAGATATATCATCAATTCTTGCATTCCCAGCCGCTGCCATTAAGAACATCACTAAAATCTGTAAAGCAAGTAACATTACATTATTACATTGTATAAACATTTGATGGTGGATGATGTAGTATTATTATGCACAGGAGGGACGATGAGCCAGAAGAGGGGAAGGAAGGAAGGAGTGAGGGACGACTGACCGTGGTGACCATGGTGATGGTGGGAGAGGGGAAGTGTGGTGCACGATGGTGGACCAGACGTTATATATACCTGCCTGGACCCTCTCCCTCTCACACCCAACCTCTTGACATTATGGTGAAGGGACACTTACTTTCCTCTCCTGTACACACACACACACACACACACACACACACACACACACACACACACACACACACACACACACACACACACACACACACACACACACACACACACACACACACACTCACACACACACACCAGTACTATTTCTCATATATATGTAAATTACCTATCTGCAGGAGGTGAGTGTTATATATGTCAATGTTTGCAGATGCAAAATTAATGAGAAGAGTTGTGACAGATGAGGATTGTAGGAATCTCCAAGATCATCAAAACAAGTTGCAAAGTTGGCCCCGAGAAATGGCTACTAGAGTTCAACACGAGTAAGTGTAAAGTAAGGGAAAGGGGAACTTGTGACAGGAGACCAAAGTGACAATACACAACGTAGGGGGAACTACCTCCCTGTAAGGACTAGAGAAAAGAACCTGGGAGTGGACATAACACCAATTCAAAGTCCAGAGGCTCATATAAACAGATTAACATCAGGAGCATACTCTACACCGACAAAAGTCATAATATCATTCAGAAACCTAAATAAAGAGGCGTTTAGAGCGCTGTACATCAGATTAGTTTTAGAGTAGTCCGCCCCATCTGAAAGAAAACAAGAAAACTCGTAAAAGTTCAAAATTTTGCGACGTGGTTCGTCCCAGAATTGCGAGGGATGGGATATGAAGAGATACTCTTATCTTGAGGTTATCTTGAGATGATTTCGGGGCTTTAGTGTCCCCGCGGCCCGGTCCTCGACCAGGCCTCCACCCCCAGGAAGCAGCCCATGACAGCTGACTAACTCCCAGGTACCTATTTACTGCTAGGTAACAGGGGCATTCAGGGTGAAAGAAACTTTGCCCATTTGTTTCTGCCTCGTGCGGGAATCGAACCCGCGCCACAGAATTACTTGTCCTACGCGCTATCCACCAGGCTACGAGGCCCCTGGAGGAACTAAACCTGACAACCCTATAAAAAAAAAGAGGAGAGAGGGGGAAACATGATAGAGACGTATAAATTACTTAGAGAAATTACCTAGGTGGAAAAAGGAGATGTTCACAATGAATACCGCTAGAACAAGGGGGCATGGGTGCAAGCTTGAGACTCAGATGGGCCATACAGATGTTAGAACGTTTTCATTTAGCATAAGAGTAATGGGAAAATGTAATGAAATAATGGAACTGGTTGTGGAAGCAAAGTAACTGTAGGCCAGAAAAGCAAAGTAGGCCAGAAAATAGGCCATGATCGAGCTACTACATTCAGCACCCGTCCGCTAGAAAACCGGGATCCTAGAGAATGTTTACTGTCACAATTACTTATGCTTTCATGAATGCTCGATCATGCAGACACAAGTAAACGAGTAAAAGTAGATGAGTACACGTCTCGTTGTCTCCTTATTCATTTAATATTTAATCTTCTCTTCCTCTTCCTCTGCTCTCCAGCATCAACATTCCCGCCCCTTCCTACTTTTATAGATGTCTGGATCTATATAGCGGCGTCTACCTTCCCATAACACCACTCCTGCTTGTAGTTTCTGTCGGACATTCCACCCACCTGGTCTCGTAGACAGGCCAGGCCACCCACCTGGCCTCGTAGACAGGCCAGCCCACCCACCTGGCCTCGTAGACAGGCCAGCCCACCCACCTGGCCTCGTAGACAGGCCAGCCCACCCACCTGGCTTCGTAGACAGGCCAGCCCACCCACCTGGCCTCGTAGACAGGCCAGCCCACCCACCTGGCCTCGTAGACAGGCCAGCCCACCCACCGGACCTCGTAGACAGATCAGATAACACTTACTAGGCCTCAAAGACACTATATTACTTTCACAACTTACTAGTTATAATCACAACATTCTTGATACCCCCTCAGCGTCTCAGTGCTGGTAACCAACCTGTCCTTCAAAGAACGTCGCATTTCGCTCGTAGGCGCGACATAGGGCCAAAAATTTATCTTACTAGAAAATGAAAGTGACATACTGTCCCGTTTTCTGTTTTGGGTCCTCTGGTAGGTTAGGAGAGACCACTTTAAATTGGGGAAGCCTTAGGCGGACGGGCTGCTTTACCAGCAACAAAAATCTATCCCCCTTGATCACTCTGCAGGCGCTGGGCGAGACTGGACTGCTACCTTGAGGCTACCTACCTTGAGGTGCTTCCGGGGCTTAGTGTCCCCGCGGCCCGGTCGTCGACCAGGCCTCCTGGTTGCTGGACTGATCAACCAGGCTGTTAGACGCGGCTGCTCGCAGCCTGACGTATGTCTTAGCTGTCGTATGACGTATGTCCTGCTGTCTTAGATTAAAATTAGTTTTTGTATATAATATGTAAATGCAACTAAGGCTGACGGGCCGAGTCGAGCAGGAATATCATCAGAGAACTCTGCTGTGTTGATCTGAGCAGATTTACTCTGCTGTTGATATATCAGAAAAATGCTGCAAAATATTGCAAATGATGGGGCAAAGGATCAACAGTAAAGGGGACGAAATGGTTGCTGCAGAAGCAGTCTCGCTAGAAACAGATGCGGCAACAGAAGAGAAGTTCAGACAGACACACCAGCAACAGGAGCAATTAGTACCAGTAGCAGCAGGAACAGCACAGACAACGGTTGTCACAGTAGCATTAACTGCAACAACGTTCGAAGCAACAGTAGCGAGAACAACACTAGATTCAACAGAAGCTTAGACAGTAGCAGTAACAGGAACAATAGCTAGAGTAGCTGCAATACAAGTCCCAGCAACAGGAGCAAAACAAGAGAGAGAGAGAGAGAGGAGCAAGAGCAACAGTAGACACAATTGCAACACCATTAGCAGGGTTCCTACATTCCCCTCGTTCCTCTTCTCATTCCTTCACTCCTTCTAGCTATTCGTCTCTCTCTCTCTCTCTCTCTCTCTCTCTCTCTCTCTCTCTCTCTCTCTCTCTCTCTCTCTCTCTCTCTCTCTCTCTCTCTCTCTCTCTCTCTCTCTCTCTCTCTCTCTCTCTCTCTCTCTCTCTCTCTCTCTCTCTCTCTCTCTCTCTCTCTCTCTCTCTCTCTCTCTCTCTCTCTCTCTCTCTCTCTCTCGCGCGTTTCCCTTTCACTTCCTTCTTTGTCCCTCCTCCTCCTCCCTCTCTCTCTAGGCTAATCTGGTTTCGGCGTCGCGGCCAAAGTTAGTCACAGGTTGGCATGCTGACCTATAACAACATGCAGGAAGGCTGGCGAGAATGTACCGAGACGACGCCTCTGGGATAGTGGACAGGAATAGCCAATAAACTACTGGACAAAGCAACGTAAGAAATAGTGACAATTAAATAGAGATAATCAATGTTAAACAAAGAGGCGAAGAATTGCAAGGAATGTGTAATTAAATCCATAAACAAAGCAGCTTAAAAGAAGAAAGAAGAGACTGGATAGAAAACATTGAGCGATGTTTAAGATAAACAAAGTCACGAATAAGGGCACGAACAAGCTGACCATAGATCCGAACGAGACCGTAAACGAGGAGTTGAACTTTTAACCAGATGTTTGTCTAATCTAGTTTTTTTTAGTTTGTTTTGGTTTTAAGGGGACAAGAGCTTCTACTTTACTCACAAACTGGACGACTCAAAGGTGGGGTCCCCCAAGACCTTGAGCCGAAGCTCAACCCCCTGCAAGCATAATTAGGTGAGTACACAACAGGTCACAAGCAAATTCCCCCCCCCCCCTCACTACCGTGAACAGCCTCATCAATCAGGCTGAGACGAGGACACCAGTTCCTGCCAGCATCTCCCGCACCCTCTCACCAGCTTCTTAGCCTGGCCTGTCGAGACGAGTCCATTGTTACACTGAGATGGAGTGATCTCACGCTTATACCAGACTGAACACACAATTGAGATGGAATAGCCACACACCTGAGACAGGTATGATTTTCACCCATGCGCGTACATTATTATGAACGTAAGTGTACATGTGCATATGCCTACATGCGCAGAAGTGTGCATGTGGGTATGTTTATATACATGTACCCAGGTGTGTGAGAGTTCATATGAAAGAGACAGAGGGAGCAGGAAAGAAGCGAGATAATTTGCGAATAACATAGCAAGCAAGACAAAGAACCAACCCAAACCTCTCCATAGCTACATAGGAAGAAAAGGGTCTAAGAGGGACCAGGATAATAAAATGAATAAAATAGAGGGTAAATTAATTCATGGAAAACTATGGACCCTAAAGACTAGGGGCCAGATTCACGTAGTAGTTAGGTAAGCACTTACGAACCTGTACATCTTTTCTCAATCTTTGGCGGCTTTGTTTACAATTTTTTAATAATTAGTGAGCTCCGAAGCACCAGGAGGCTGTTTATAACAATAACAACAGTTGATTGGGAAGTGTTCATATATATATATATATATATATATATATATATATATATATATATATATATATATATATATATATATATATATGTCGTACCTAATAGCCAGAACGCACTTCTCAGCCTACTATTCAAGGCCCGATTTGCCTAATAGGCCAAGTTTTCATGAATTAATGTTTTTTCGTCTACCTAACCTAACCTAGCTTTTTTTGGCTACCTAAGCTAACCTTACCTATAAATATAGGTTAGGTTAGGTTAGATAGGGTTGGTTAGGTTCGGTCATATATCTACGTTAATTTTAACTCCAATAAAAAAAAATTGACCTCATACATAGAGAAAAGGGCAGCTTTATCATTTCATAAGAAAAAAATTATAGTAAATATATTAATTCAGGAAAACTTGGCTTATTAGGCAAATCGGGCCTTGAATAGTAGGCTGAGAAGTGAGTTCTGGCTACTAGGTACGACATATATATATATATATATATATATATATATATATATATATATATATATATATATATATATATATATATATATATATATATATATATATATATATATATATATATATATATATATATATATATATATATATATATATATATATACATACCTTGGCCCATCTGTTTACAAGAACAATTAAAAAGCTGTTAGTATCTCTGAGACAAACTCTCCTCTGCTTCAACACTCGAGAAAGACACTAAGGCCCCGCCTACCCTCTCCTTCTCCCAGTTTAAAAGTCCGTAAAAAAAAATTAAGATAACTCCTACAGGTTTGTTAAGCAACTTTCCTTTAGCGGATTATTATATATTTTTTTGTTATATTACAGACAAAGTTCAAATTTGTGTTGGTGTTCTACAAGTCTGCAGAGTAATATCTTAAGTATATCGTAGGAGAAAATGGATAGCGACTCCTGTCTATAGTTCAGTGGTCCTTGTCGTTCTTGCCTAACCTAACCTAACCTTGTCGTTCTCGCCTAAGGTGGTTCTCCTTTTTGTTGTCGTGAGTTACATATTGTAGCAAGAAGTGTAAGTAGTGGTTTTTGTACTCGGGTCCACTGTGACGTCTCCTTCAAAGGGTCCATGGGGGGGGGGGGGGGAAGTGGTGAACCTGTGGCACACGTGCCCAAGGTGGCACACGAGCAATTTTTTTGTGGCATTGCCCCCGTTTGATTTTTTTTTTTATATATTTCGTCGTTCGTGCAACAGCAAAGGTCTGACTGAGAATTAAAATATCCGTATTTTTCTTTCTTTAATTTTTTTATGTTTTATAATATGACTCAAAGGTTATAATTTTGTGCAAACGTTTCTTTTTGCTTATAAGGTAAAGTATTGTTTATAAATTATATTATTTTTAAATCGTTTTAATTAAAACATTATTATTAATAACTTTTTAACAGGCTTTCGAAATAACTTTTATTTTTTCTGTCTGTTATACTTTACTTAATAGTAAAAAATCAATAACCAACAGAACTCTTTTTATTTTCATTTAAAGTTTATTGTTAGTGTTACTAATTTGTTCAGTTACCTTGTTGGGAATTACTAGTGATTAATACCATTTTTATTATTATTATCATTATTAATAACATATAATTATTAATACGTCCTGAAGTTGTACACACACACACACACACACACACACACACACACACACACACACACACACACACATGAGCCACAGAGACGTTAGAAGGAACTTTTTCAGTGTCAGAGTAGTTAACAGATGGAATGCACTAGGCAGTGATGTGGTGGAGGCTGACTCCATACACAGTTTTAAATGTAGCTATGATATAACCCAGTAGGCTCAGGAATCTGTACACCAGTTGATTGACAGTTGAGAGGCGGGACCAAAGAGCCAGAGCTCAACCCCCGCAAGCACAACTCGGTGAGTACACACACACACACACACACACACACACACACACACACACACACACACACACACACACACACACACACACACACACACACACACACACACACACACACACACACACACACACACACACACACACACACACACACACACACACACATATAGGTATGGGTTCATCTGATGCCTTCAAAGCATCAAGATTTAACTGACTGGAAACTACATCTTTACTTTTGTATCATTGTCTCCGGTAGTAATTTACAAAGCCTGGAGAGAGAGAGAGGAAGGTTGGTCACTGTAGATCTGATCGCTTCCATGTTGTCTTCCTAATAATGTCTCGCAAAACGAATACATTTCTATATGTTTAAGGCGCAGTCCCATGTCGATGACATGACAGGTGTTACTGAAGTTGCTGTCATACCCATGACATGACAGGGCGTATATAGCCAGTCTGGCTGTCACGCACACGGGGACCACTCAGGCTGGTGTTAACGAACGGATGTACAGACAATACTTAAACAATGTCTAAATACCGCCTTGTGTGTGTGTGTGTGTGTGTGTATGTGTGTGTTATTAAGAGGTCTTCTACACAAGCTAACAGGTCTTATTAAGGGGATACAGTCTCCCTCTCTAGGGGTCTGCAGCTGAGTATTTTGTATGTAGTTGCCATATCTCTCTCCTGGTTTCCTTACTGTGTGTGTGTTTCCAGGACTCTAGAGGCCTTGCCGAGGAACTGAGTGGTGTTTAATCTCGGTATCAAAGGGAGTTTGAGCCTCCCTTTCCTCGGGGAAGGGGTTCGGAAGGGTCAGATAAGAATCGTCCTTTACTTTGATCGCTGGAAACTGGTCAAGACCTTAATGGCGTCTACTTTCAGAACAAGCTGGAGACCCTCTGAGACAACGCATAATCTGATCTAAGATAAAGCTGTTTTCAAATTAATGCTTGGAGCATTTGTTTTCATTATTTTTTTATTATCATAATATTGAGATATTTGCTGTTAATATGATAATGATTTTAGTTTTAAAAAGGTAAGCTTTTCCGAAGGTTAACATATATGGAGTTTAGTGATAAAAACTCACATACTTTGCTCGTGCATTCCTATTAATGTTAGAAATCCATTCCTATTAATGTTAAAAATCCATTCCTATTAATGTTAAAAATCCATTCCTATTAATGTTAAAAATCCATTCCTATTAATGTTAAAAATCCATTCCTATTAATATTAAAAATCCATTCCTATTAATGTTAAAAATCCATTCCTATTAATATTAAAAATCCATTCCTATTAATATTAAAAATCCATTCCTATTAATATTAAAAATCCATTCCTATTAATATTAAAAATCCATTCCTATTAATGTTAAAAATCCATTCCTATTAATGTTAAAAATCCATTCCTATTAATGTTAAAAATCCATTCCTATTAATGTTAAAAATCCAGTTGTAAAATAGAAATCCTCAGACGCAACTGTGGCACGATTAAACAAGACTCCGGCATCCTACCCTCGTCGAGGCCACTAGAGAGAGTTTGGCCCCTCAGGTAAATTCAGGTAAAACACATTAGTGTAGAGTCACCTTTCCCCCCACACAGCCCTTGACTATTGTCAAGACACCAACAAAAGCTCCCTGCACCGTCCACAGGTACAAAGTGTGCTTAGCAGCGGTCGTTGTAAACTCTGCTTTAACTAAGTTCACCTTTGCATCAACTCCTTAAAGGGAAAAATGTAAAGTATATATATGTTCCTCTTGCTATCCCTCTCTACCTTTCCCCTCCCCCCTCTTTCCCCTCCCTCTCTTGCCCCCCTCCACCTTCTCTTGTCTTGGAGACAAAAACTTCAGCCAGAGAAGACCAGCGATCACAGGACTTGCACAGTTGCTATGTACCTAAGAAGGTAGAGAATCTGTCTACTGGTCGCTGGAAATTATTGACACATTAACCTACCCATTTACCCATTCGCTCTCCCTCCCCCCCCCCCCCCATCATCTACTTCTATCCAGTCGCCTTACACAACTATTTACCTATTTGATCCTGTTACCCCACGGAAGATAGGTAGCCGGTAAGTATTTTTGACTCGAGTGCTATTGTGACATTATATATTGTTTTAAGCTTTACTAAACTTGAGATCAATTGTTTACTTTAAGTTCGTTAAGGTTGATATGATTGTATTCGAAATATATTTAATTATATTATTAACTCTTGATTTGTTGTTTGAGCTGGCTGTCTCTCTCTCTCTTTCTCTCTCTCTCTCTCTTTCTCTCTCTCTCTCTGCGTGTACACCACAGATGTGCACTAAAAGATATCACCAGAGTATCTGCAACTCAATCTACTCTGTAATCTCGCAGAGACGAAGACAAACAGGACAGCCTGATAATTTTAATAAATGGGCCCAGTTTTTGTTTACCAAATTGTATACATGAGGAGATGACTGCTGACTTCTGTTAGGAAGCTGAGAGCTTCGCATTCTAATAGGTTATAGTAAGCCTTAAATTTACACACAGAGGGGTACAGGACTTAACAACTTTTGACTCCTGTTAGCAGGCTGAGAACTTTTCCTTCCTCGAGCTCATTCTAAGTCTCAGCCGACTTGTTTTCCCCTGGAACACGACACGTCAATTGGTTTACAATCAGGTACCCAATTACTGCTGGGTGAACAGAGGGGGAACAGTTAAGGTTTAGTGTTCTGTTTTCACAACTTTATTTGGTAAATTCAGTTTACTTAAAAAGTTTAGCTTTAGTGTACGTTTGAATGATTATCTGAAACAGTCGTCATCTGCAAAGATATAATTGTTCTACTTCCGGAAAAGCTTACCTTGACTAATCTACTTTATACGTTTTCTGGGTAGATTGCCTGACTCGAGAGTCTACCTCAAGATATCGTATACTATAGTAAAAGTATAGAAATCTAGAATGTATATACAATTCTGTCTTAGAATACTATTCTGTTATCCCTTCTTAAACATACCTCATATATTTATCTTGAAGCCCTATTCATGATAAGTGTATATTTGTACATTTTCATAAACATACTCTATTAAAATACATTCTTAAGTATCACATCTCCAAGCTTGCTACGCTAAGCATACTTCCCTCCTCAGTATACTGTCGTAGTATACTTTTCTATTTAGTAAAATTACCAGCGTCAATACTGCTATTAAAATAAGAATTCTAGGCTTATAACGTGTATTTGATCTCTTTATGGAGGTTTAGGATGCTATTATTTCTCCAAGTCATATAATTCCGTTTAATATTCAATAATGTTTGGCTATCGCAAATATGATGCTGAACTGTGTATGTGTGAGTGTGTGTGTGTTTGTACTCACCTAGTTGTGTTTGCGGGGGTTGTGCTCTGGCTCTTTGGTCCCGCCTCTCAACCGTCAATCAACAGGTGTACAGATTCCTGAGCCTACTGGGCTCTGTCATATCTACATTTGAAAATGTGTATGGAGTCAGCCTCCACCACATCACCTCCTAATGTGTGTGTGTGTGTGTGTGTGTGTGTGTGTATGTGTGTGTGTGTGTGTGTGTGTGTGTGTGTGTGTGTGTGTGTGTGTGTGTGTGTGTGTGTGTGTGTGTGTGTGTGTGTGTGTGTGTGTGTGTGTGTGTGTGTGTGTGTGTGTGTGTGTGTGTGTGTGTGTGTGTGTACAGGAGAGGAAAGTAAGTGTCCCTTCACCATAATGTCAAGAGGTTGGGTGTGAGAGGGAGAGGGTCCAGGCAGGTATATATAACGTCTGGTCCACCATCGTGCACCACACTTCCCCTCTCCCACCATCACCATGGTCACCACGGTCAGTCGTCCCTCACTCCTTCCTTCCTTCCCCTCTTCTGGCTCACCGTCCCTCCTGTGCATAATAATACTACATCATCCACCATCAAATGTTTGTACAATGTAATAATGTAATGTTACTTGCTTTACAGATTTTAGTGATGTTCTTAATGGCAGCGGCTGGGAATGCAAGAATTGATGATATATCTCCAAGAGGAAGTTTAGGAACCACCCAAAGACGATTTCTCTCCCAGCCAACACTACACGGCCACCTTCCTCCGTCATCATCGGCTCTTGGTGGTTCAGGAGCTGGTGCAAGCCAGGATCTCTTCCCGCCGCAACAACAATTTGAATTCAGTCCACCATCATCTGCTCCTGGTGGTTCTGGAGCTGGTGCAAGCCAGAAGCCCTTCCCACCGCAACAATTTGGATTCATTCCACCATCATCTGCTCCTGGTGGTTCTGGAGCGGGTGCAAGCCAGGACCCTTTCCCGCCACAACGACCTGAGATTCCTTCAGCTGACGAACCTATCCAGAGGCCTCCTATACCTTTCGTGCCTTCCGGAGAAGTGATCCCTATCCTGGTGGACGAACGAGACGGACCTCACCCAGACGGCTCGTACAGCTTCAACTTCGAGACTGGTAATGGCATCAGTCGGAACGAGCAAGGCACGCCCCAGGGGGAGGCTGGCGCCGTGGCCATGCAAGGCGGATGGTCGTGAGTATCCCAAGTTCTCTCTAGTAACAATTGAACATCTTTATGCGTCGTGTTCTTCTTGTAACACATGCAGTTTGCTTAACGATACACTTCACAAGGACTTTCCTTATCAAACGATCTCTACACCTTCTCTATGTTGTTTTCCATATGCCAGCTACTCTCTGTCTCCGCCTCCTCTCTCCCACCTCCACTATCTCTTCTACCTTCCGCCACTAAATCATTCACTCAGGGTCTCAGGAGTGGATGTTCTAGTCCTTCTTAATGTTATCCTTCACTCAGGGTCTCAGGAGTGGATGTTCTAGTCCTTCTTCATGTTAGCCTTCACTCGGGGTCTCAAGTATTATTGTTATTTTCATCTTTAGATGATAATAAATCTCTGAAAGGTTTATAAAGTTCCAGCAGTTTCCAGCATCATAAAGCTGTTGTTAACTTTTGACTCGCTGGTGTGAACGGAAGCCCGTCGTCCCTTTAGGGCATTTGGGGACCACTTCACACTTATTAAGGTCAGGAGAGCGAAGGTGACCTTAGTCTAGCCCTTATTTCTCCCTCACAGGTTCACCTTCCCCGACGGGTCACCTGCTATATTCAGCTTCGTGGCCGACGGTGATGGCTACCGTCCGGAGTCCGACCTGCTGCCCACGCCCCATCCTCTTCCCGCCCACGCCATCGCCCAGATCGAGTTCGCCCGCCAGCAGGAGGCAGAAGCTGCTGCTTCAGGTGACAGGCAGCGACTTCGCTAATGACAAGCAGTGACATCACTAAGGATCTCAGTCTTGCCCCTCCCTTCTTGTCTGCCATGAGGCAAACGCTTACTGCTTCTGCTGCAGGAGCGGAGGTCGTCCCCAGCAGACTCCGCCTCCTTAATGCTACCAGCAGAGTTGAGGACTCTGGACAGTCTTCCCGGGGCGCTGCTTAAGACGCTTGACACATGTTCTCCACTTTTGTTATTTTACATTGTTTTGTTTGTTGTCTCTTGCTGTTATTGTTGCCAAAACTTCACAATAAATATTATCATAAAATATTCTAGTGATCTTGTTGAACTTTTCTATATATTTAGTCTCGGGTTAAACGCCTCGTTGGCTCCTTGGGTTAAGTAAGCATCGACTTAAGGAAGAATCCCTGAACCCCATGGGTGGAGTCCCCCCATGAGCCAAACTAGTTCCCATCAATCATTTCTGACCAAATATATTCTTCCTTTTATTTGGTGATATAACTTCTCTATTTATGTGTCAATCTTATTTGTTCTTTGTTTTTCTGTCAGCAGTAAGATGTCTGCCGTTATCGGGGGGTACATGGATACTTTCCCAAGGGTCTCTGCCAGTCAGACAATCTCCACACTCTTCTGTGGTGACTGCATACCACACCCTCCCTATCTCTCGTTCTTTCTGTGAACCTTTACCGTCTCTGTGTCTCTCTCTGTGTGAACCTTTATCGTCTCTGTGTCTCTCTCTGTGAACCTTTACCGTCTCTGTGTCTCTCTCTGTGAACCTTTACCGTCTCTGTGTCTCTCTTTGTGAACCTTTACCGTCTCTGTGTCTCTCTCTGTGAACCTTTACCGTCTCTGTGAACCTTTACCGTCTCTGTGTTTCTCTCTGTGAACCTTTACCATCTCTGTGTCTCTCTCTGTGAACCTTTACCGTCTTTGTGTCTCTCTCTGTGAACCTTTACCGTCTCTGTGAACCTTTACCGTCTCTGTGTCTCTCTCTGTGAACCTTTACCGTCTCTGTGTCTCTCTCTGTGAACCTTTACCGTCTCTGTGTCTCTCTCTGTGAACCTTTACCGTCTCTGTGTCTCTCTCTGTGAACCTTTACCGTCTCTGTGTCTCTCTCTGTGAACCTTTACCGTCTCTGTGTCTCTCTCTGTGAACCTTTACCGTCTCTGTGTCTCTCTCTGTGAACCTTTACCGTCTCTGTGTCTCTCTCTGTGAACCTTTACCGTCTATGTGTCTCTCTCTGAGACTCTTTACCGTCTCTGTGTCTCTCTCTGTGAACCTTTACCGTCTCTGTGTCTCTCTCTGTGAACCTTTACCGTCTCTGTGTCTCTCTTTGTGAACCTTTACCGTCTCTGTGTCTCTCTCTGTGAACCTTTACCGTCTCTGTGTCTCTCTCTGTGAACCTTTACCGTCTCTGTGTCTCTCTCTCTCTGTGAACCTTTACCGTCTCTGTGTCTCTCTCTCTCTGTGAACCTTTACCGTCTCTGTGTCTCTCTCTCTCTGTGAACCTTTACCGTCTCTGTGTCTCTCTCTCTCTGTGAACCTTTACCGTCTCTGTGTCTCTCTCTGTGAACCTTTACCGTCTCTGTGTCTCTGTGAACCTTTACCGTCTCTGTGTCTCTCTCTCTCTGAACCTTTACCGTCTCTGTGTGTCTCTCTCTCTGAACCTTTACCGTCTCTGTGTCTCTCTCTCTCTGAACCTTTACCGTCTCTGTGAATCTCCGAACAATTAACTATCTCGGGGAACCTCTATAAGCACCTGCTCAGCTTGGCCGTAGAGTTCTGACTTTCTCTGAACCCTCAGCACCGGTGTCTCGCGAGCCTCGTCGCGTAACACCGAACCTCCACACACACGTCGTGTGCCTGTTTCGCTGCAGACGTATAACACCTGTTTATTTATGACTGAAAACTTCTGATATACTTCTGTCTTTTAGGTAATGCCCAGTTGCTGTCTATGTCGCAGTGATCCTCCATAGCATCTCAGGCTATTCTCTTGATGTGCACAACGTACATAATCCAACCTCCTAACCTAATCAGAAACGCACTAGCCCAAGTAACCCACCTAACCTAATTATTTTTGTAAGAGGACAGGTTGTCCAGTATACCCCCCCCCCCTTCCCCACCCCAACCACCCAATGGTTCGGTGTTGAGATTGTTAACCTCTGTGGAGGCTATTAAGGCCACCGCGCACACACACACACACACACATATATATATACATATATATATACATATATATATATATATATATATATATATATATATATATATATATATATATATATATATATATATATATATATATATCGTCTGTGTTTATAACCTCTTCCCTACCCTCGCCAGGAGTTCGGACGAGCTGCCAAGTCTATGATTGACAGCTGGTTTAGGGTTGAGGTGTAGTTGGACACGTGTGTGTGTGTGTGTGTGTGTGGCACGCACTCAGGTGTGTGCTCTCTACGCTTGCTCTCTCTGTGTGCCTTGTTGGTGTAAATTATTGTGGACAATGATATCTCAGGTGAGATGTGATTCTTGTTTAAAGTTACACACACACACACACACACACACACACACACACACACACACACACACACACACACACACACACACACACTGTAAAGGTTCACAGAGAGAGACACAGAGACGGTAAAGGTTCACAGAGACGGTAAAGGTTCACAAAGAGAGACACAGAGACGGTAAAGGTTCACAGAGAGACACACAGAGACGGTAAAGGTTCACAGAGAGAGTAAAGGTTCACAGAGAGAGACACAGAGACGGTAAAGACCTGGGAGTGGATGTGACACCTAATCTAACTCCTGAGGCACATATAAATAGGATAACGACAGCAGCGTACTCTACACTGACGAAAATTAGAACTTCATTCAGAAACCTAAATGAGGAAGCTTTTAGGGCGCTTTACACTGCCTACGTGATACCCGTCTTGGAGTATGCCGCGCCATCATGGAGCCCCCACCTGAAGAAACACATAAAGAAACTGGAGAAGGTTCAGAGGTTTGCGACGAGGCTTGTCCCAGAGCTACGAGGGATGGGATATGAAGAGCGGCTGAAGGAACTGAACCTTACGACACTAGAGAAAAGAAGGGAGAGAGGAGATATGATAGGGACATATAAAATACTCAGGGGAATTGACAAAGTGGAAATAGATGAAATGTTCACACGTAATAATAACAGAACGAGGGGACATGGGTGGAAACTGGAAACTCAGATGAGTCACAGAGATGTTAGGAAGTTTTCTTTTAGCGTGAGAGTAGTAGAAAAATGGAATGCACTTGGGGAACAGGTTGTGGAAGCAAATACTATTCATACTTTTAAAACTAGGTATGATAGGGAAATGGGACAGGAGTCATTGCTGTAAACAACCGATAGCTAGAAAGGCGGGATCCAAGAGTCAATGCTCGATCCTGCAAGCACATATAGGTGAGTACATATAGGTGAGTACACACACACACACACACACACACACACACACACACTCACATATATATACATACCCACAAATACAATGCATTTACTCAATGCATTACAATACATCACACGTGAAAGCAAGAATGCACTTTGAGAGCGTGTTGAGGGAACGGTCCTCAGCATAAAAGCTACACTCGACGCTGTGAGGACCAAAACAAACACAACAGCTGCATGAGGGAGTACCAGGCGAGACAATGTTGCTGTCTGAGTCGTAAACACATTAACTCCGTTGCTCTCTTAAGCAAAGGTGCTTCTCAACCCTCCTCCTGATTCCCATCAGGCATACACAGTAGCGTGATGAAACACGAAAGCTTGATTTAACATATTTTCATGATTTTCGTCATGCCCGAAACGCTTTGCGTAATAGTGGCTTTAGGCATTGTATGTACTAGCTCTACCTATAAGTCAAACAATCCTTGTAAATATTTATTGTATGTATGTACCTTACCTAAATAAAATTGTATTGTATTGTATTGTATATACAAGCTTCAAGTAACACACAAGGTGTATGTAACGCCACAAGCTTGATTTAACACGCGTATATGTTACCGGAGGGTTTCTTCCCTGGCATCCAGGGCGCTGATAAGCGGACAAGCTGAACGAGTCCCACAGCTCAGCAGAAGAACAGGTTGTTGCTGCTGCTGCTGTTGTTGGCTCTTGTTGTTGACTCCTATGGGAGAGGAAAGATGTTGTTGAACTTGTTGAACCAGACTGATGCTGTCTTGTTGAACCAGACTGCTGAACTTGTTGAACCAGACTGATGCAATGGTAATATGGCTATTGTGATGCACAAGTCCAGAGTTGTGCTGCGTTTTCTTTTGCGTATATCTTGAATTGCAACGTAATAACCTGGAAGGATGGACACAGGGAAGGCTGACCCGCCTCAAGCACTGACCCGCCACAAGCCCCGACCCGCCACAAGTCAACCCGGCCCCCTAAGGTTTTCCAGCGTCAAGAAACCGGTCATTTTAAATTGGTCTCTCCTATCCTACCAGAGGACCTACTTCTATCCTACCAAAGGACCTACTTCTATCCTACCAGAGGACCTACTTCTATCCTACCAGAGGACCTACTTCTATCCTACCAGAGGACCTACTTCTAACCTACCAGAGGACCTACTCCTAACCTACCAGAGGACCTACTTCTAACCTACCAGAGGACCTACTCCTAACCTACCAGAGGACCTACTTCTAACCTACCAGAGGACCTACTTCTAACCTACCAGAGGACCTACTCCTAACCTACCAGAGGACCTATTCCTAACCTACCAGAGGACCTACTCCTAACCTACCAGAGGACCTACTTCTAACTTACCAGAGGACCTACTTCTAACCTACCAGAGGACCTACTCCTAACCTACCAGAGGACCTACTCCTAACCTACCAGAGGACCTACTTCTAACCTACCAGAGGACCTACTCCTAACCTACCAGAGGACCTACTTCTAACCTACCAGAGGACCTACTTCTAACCTACCAGAGGACCTACTTCTAACCTACCAGAGGACCTACTTCTAACCTACCAGAGGACCTACTCCTAACCTACCAGAGGACCTACTCCTAACCTACCAGATGCGACGGTCTTCATAAGAAGACAGATTACACAAGCACCGACAAACTAACTTGAGCAGTAAGCTGGTAACCTTTGCCTATATCCCGTGTACTACGGCACCAAGAGCCATCGGAATAATTTAACAAAACTTCCCTCTTTTTTGCATCTGTTTTTATTATATAATTTTGCGGTAATAATTATAAACATCAGAGATGAATCAAGTCGCTTCGACAGCACTGCACTTCCGCTTACACAGACGGAAACGGAGGCAACACTTATTATAGCGCTCCGTTGGTGCGACTTGAGGTGGCGCTGGAGTGCTCCCGGGGCAGCCTGAGCCGTCTACAGCAGCTAGACGACCGCGTGAGAGCCAGACACGAAGGCAACACAGGGAAGTTAAGCACACAAGGGACACCTTAAGACCCGTACGACGGCCTGGTGCCCGACGCGCCTCCGCGAGCCTCCTGTTGGCGGGCGAACTCGATCTGGGCGATGGCGTGGGCGGGAAGAGGATGGGGCGTGGGCAGCAGAGGGGACTCCACACGGTAGCCGAGTTCGTCGGCCACGAATTTGAAGACGGCGGGAGTTCCGTCGGGGAAAGTGAATCTGAGGAAGGATACATGATAAAGCGTTAAACAATTCCAGTTTAATTTGAACTTCCGCTACGCTACGAGCTTTGGGTGACCTTAGTGGTCGTATTTAGACCTTAGGGAGACAATAGCCCTTCACCATCTTGTGTGTTACTATGACTTAGCTTGTGTTTCCCTATGTTCCAATATGACTTAGCTTCCGTGGCCACGGAACACCTTTACACATTGCAAGCAATCAACGCAAACCGCGTTCAACCTGAGGACACACATCCAACGATCTGTGATTGCTGGTAAGCGTTGTAAGAAACACCACAATCACCTGTGGTTGAGTGCTCAATTGCTCACTAAACTATAGAGCTCTTAACAGATCCCTGACTCTATCCACAGAGCGGCAGAAGAAAGCGTATATAGGCTGGTTACCATTGTAAGTGAATAACCACGTCTATAGATGAAAATATCCATAAACAAAACCACTCCTGTTCATATGCAGTCAGTATAGACATACAACGATCTCAACTCTAACTGGGAGAAAGTTCAACCGTGAGTTTCTCACGGCTCTTCATGGACAACGCAAAACAAGGAGACATGATAGAGACATACAAAATAGGGACCAGAGTGGAAAAAGGAGAAATATTCGTAATGAATACCATTAGAACAAGAAGACATAAATGAAAACTTGAGACGTAGATGGGATATATAGATCTGAGAAAATGAAATGAACTAAACGAGGATATTCTTAGAGGCCAACTCAATCCCCTACTAAAAAAAAAACCGGCGTCCAGGAGCTGAGGCCAACATTGTATATGTAAGGTTGGCCACAATAAGAACTGCTTTCAGAAACTTAAATACAGAGTCGTTGAGGATCTTATATTCAACATATCAGACCAATTCTGGTATATGCGGCACCAGCGTGGAGTTCTTAAACACACTGCAACGCTGGAAAAAAAATCAGAGGTATGCCACTAGACTAGTCCCAGAGCTGAGAGGCATGAGCTACGAGGAAAGACTAAAGGGGTTGAACCTCACGTCACTGGAAAGACGTGTTTAGAACATAAATTCTCAATACAACTCTATGGCTTCAGAGTGGTAAGCTCGACACTCTAACAACCAGGGAAGTTCTATGGCCCCCAGAGTGCCAGTAAACTACTCATTATCCTTCAGGGATGCTCTATAATCTCAGAGAGCCAATAAGCTCTACACTAACAATCAAGGAAGTTCTATGCCCTCCAGAGGGATTAAGGTGGGTAGATGAAGGGACGAGGAAGAGAAGAAGTGCTGTGTGGAAGAGAGACAGGGGCGTAGAGGCGTTAAACAAGGCATATCTGGCACAGAAAGGGGCCAGGATGACGAGGGATAGGAGAGGAACAGGGAGGAGGAGGTGAGATGGGAAAGGAAGAAGTGAAGGGAACAACTGGACAATGGAATAGGGGGTAATATGTGAGAGAGGGGCGGGTGAGTAGGCCCTCCGGCTTCATAAGGATAGACTCTGAACTCGGGTGAACACAAAATTAAAACACATGAACACATTCGTGCAGGTGTTAAAGTGAACACACACACTCGTGCAGGTATTAGATTGAACAAACATTCATGCAGCAATAATTGAACAGCACATCTGCCATTTGATCATCTGAACACGAGAAATGACATAACAAAGAATAAAACTATTAAAATTTCCCTTAGTATCATGTTCAATTTGAAATGCACGAAGCAGTGCCCAGCTCTCCCTCTCAATATAGAAGCGAGCGAGGAGGCTAGTTATGTAACCTAGAGGAGTTACAAGAAGAAAACGAGGCATAAAGGTGTTCTAGTGTTACTAGATAGGACTTGGGATACTCACGACCATCCGCCTTGCATGGCCACGGCGCCAGCCTCCCCCTGGGGCGTGCCTTGCTCGTAGCGACTGATGCCATTATCAGTCTCGAAGTTGAAGCTGTACGAGCCGTCTGGGTGAGGTCCGTCTCGTTCGTCCACCAGGATAGGGATCACTTCTCCGGAAGGCACGAAAGGTCTAGGAGGCCGCTGGATAGGTTGGTCAGCTTGTGGTCCGAAGGGTATTTGGCTCTGACCTGCACCGAATCCTCCAGGGGCGCTACCTGGCGGAGGACGCACTTGAGGTCTGAAGGGTATCTGGCTCTGACCTGCACCGAATCCTCCAGGGGCGCTGCCTGGAGGTGGACGTACTTGAGGTCTGAACGGTATCTGGCTCTGACCTGCACCGAATCCTCCAGGGGCGCTGCCTGGAGGATGGACGCACTTGAGGTCTGAACGGGTATCTGGCTCTGCCCTGGCACCAGAATCCTCCAGGGGCACTGCCGGTGCCGGGAAGCTTTGAGGCCTGGCACTGGCACCCGCAGTCACCGCGAACAATAACAGCGTCTGTAAGACAAGAAACAGACAATATGTCAATTGCGAGAAGTTGGCACGAGACCTCTGTAGACCTCGCAGCCCCTCTACGTTACCACAGGGTAGAGACGTCCCCCCCACAACAGCGAGAGAACCCGTCGTCGACTTACCCTGGCCAACATGTCGGTAGAGGCGGCTGAGGAGAGCAGCGACGAAGGGCTTAACCTGACGAGGACTGTAAGGATGGAGTCCCATGCCAGGCGTTTTATACCTGGCCTAACATTTCCCCTCTCACATACAAACCCTGTCGACACCAAGGTGAAGGATACCTACTTTCCTCCCCCGTACACGACAGTGAAGCAACGCGCGTCCATGAAAACCTTCTTCTTCTTCTTCTTCTAGCAGGGACGTACAAGGCAACACCTAATGATTGAGAAATAAGAGAAAATATAGCGGGGCGTATTTGACCCGACAAGGACACGTCCCACTAGTATCTTAAAATATATATCTTTGCTCTGTTAAATGAAATATCTTATGATCTGATACGAGAGAGAGACGAGAAAATGTTAATATATGCACCTTTTTTTTTTTGTTGGATTGACCTTTGTGAACTTCCTAAATAAAAGAAATCAGTTTATCCTTCAATAAATGTGAGCGTTTCCGTGTCATAATTTTTGTATTATTTATGTTTGCTTTGTGTATTTGTAGTATGAGATATATATGTGAATATATACATATATAATATGTTGTCTGGACCACAACCTGAAGTCGTCTGGTCTCTCTTCTCCGTTTATCAATTGTTATTCTTCGCTTATCAATTGTCTCTACTTCGTTTATCAGGTGTTTATAATGTTTCTCGTTATTTTTTTAAGTGGACATAAAAACATAATTCGTAATTCGTGACTTTCGCAACAGTACCTTCGTATATGTGTTCGTTCGTGTGAGTCTTAATGAAAGATTCACACACCAACGAACGCTCTCTCTCTCTCTCTCTCTCTCTCTCTCTCTCTCTCTCTCTCTCTCTCTCTCTCTCTCTCTCTCTCTCTCTCTCTCTCTCTCTCTCTCTCTTCTCTCTCTCTCTCTCTCTCTCTCTCTCTCTCTCTCTCTCTCTCTCTCTCTCTCTCTCTCTCTCTCTCTCTCTCTCTCTCTCTCTCTCTCTCTCTCTCTCTCTCTCTCTCTCTCTCTCTCTCTCTCTCTCTCTCTCTCTCTCCCTCTCTCTCTCTCTCTCTCTCTCTCTCTCTCTCTCTCTCTCTCTCTCTCTCTCTCTCTCTCTCTCTCTCTCTCTCTCTCTCTCTCTCTCTCTCTCTCTCTCTCTCTCTCTCTCTCAAGGAAGAGATCAATCCACTTAAGTTACAACTTTGTAGACTGTTCCACCCATACCCGGGGTGCAACCAGCAGTCTAAGTTGCAAATAGGAACTTATGAAGCTTTGCAATAGAGCCATTAATGATGTCATCTAATTGATGTCAACCAATAACCCACAGCAAGAGTTACCTTAATGTGGTTTGAAGGGTCGGGGTACCCACGGCCCGGTCTCTGACCTGTTCGCCTGCTTGACGGTCTTGTCAATCAGGATGTTGCAAATTTAATCAAAAATTTTTGTTAACAGATTTGGATTTACAATATTCTTACAATTTCTTCATATATGCCATTTAATTTCCTCGAGGGATGTGTTGATCAGCATCTCAGAACCCGACTTGAAGAAATGCTTTAAAGCTTTTAATGTTTTTTTTTGGTTTAATGTTGTAAAATTAACATGTTTTCAGCCTTTTGGTCAGCTTGAAACAGCTTAAGTCCCCGGGAAGCTTATATGGCAGTCACTCTCCTGCCAAAACTATGCTTGAAAGGATATTTTCTCAATCTATTTAAAGTTCTATTTAAAGTTCTATTTCTTAATCTATTTAAGTTCGATTTAAATCCAGTGTTATGCTTTCTTCCATTGTTTGATATTTACGTCTAGTAAACTGTGTTGTTGTTTTAGATTCAGCTAATGGCAACATGTAGCACTGGGGTATGGTGATCCCGTAGTGGACTTACTTGACACAGGAGCGGCATGTAGCACGGGGTATAGTGAGCCCGTAGTGGACTTACCTGGCACACACACACAAATACATATGTGTGTGTGTGGGTCAGATTTGATAATGTGTGTTCATATTAAAAAGGGGCCGAACAATGTCTTTGTGTAAGCTGAAGGCAGTTTTTGCTAGAGCGAGAACCTCGCTTCTCCTCGCCAAGACGAAGGGAAGAAAGGAACTCTCGCCTGCCTGTCCAATCACCCCCCCCCCCCCACCCTCCAATAGTTACGAGGCGTTGTATAAGCTCATCATTTCTTGACCTCGTTTGACCTTTACAACGAGGGAGTCTGAAGGAGAGACAGAGAGGGTTAAAGAAGGGCACCTATGCTCTTCCTTCCTCAGTGCCACCCGTGACTTGTCTCCTCCTGTCTAGGAGGAGGCACCGTTGCTTCAGGAGGCACCGTTGCTTCAGGAGGCACCGTTGCTTCAGGAGGCACCGTTGCTTCAGGAGGCACCGTTGCTTCAGGAGGCACCGTTGCTTCAGGAGGAACGTCTCTCAAGGACACCGACTCCGCCTCTGAAGGCGGCACTACCTACGGGTTATCTGATTTAATCGGCATCGAAAAATCATGTTTTTAATTGATTAATAAATTGAAAAACACGACAATTTTCACTTCAAGGAAATCACTTTTGTGTGTATGTGTGTGTGTGTGTGTGTGTGTGTGTGTGTGTGTGTGTGTGTGTGTGTGTGTGTGTGTGTGTGTGTGTGTGTTTGTGTGTGTGTGTGTGTGTGTGTGTGTGTTGTGTGTGTGTATGTGTGTGTGTGTGTGTGTGTGTGTGTGTGTGTGTGTGTGTGTGTGTGTTTCCCATGTGATTGTGCACCGTTCTTAAGCAATTGCATATATTGCAGAATATACCAACCTATTCTCTTCATAGCACGTCACATTTTGCCATACACTTTACCCAAAGCCGAAAACTGTCGTACAAGAAAATGGCAGCGGCTCGCGAAAGTGTCATAATACCCCGTTTTCAATCCGTGGGTCCTCTGTGAGGTTACGATAAGGAGGCATCTTTATTACACCAATTTCCTGACGTTGGTCGAAACGCTCGCGAAAACGGGCTGTATATATATGCTGTGTTTTCTAACCAGCTTGAACGTACCTGGGTGTACACTGCTTTACTTAGCAACAATCACCCCAGTGGTTGTGCTGTTAATGTGCAATTGCACGCTTGAATTAGAATGCAAGTTGTTGTTGTTTAAGATTCAGCTACTGGGAACTAAAAGTTCCAAGTAGCACGGGCTATGGTGAGCCCGTGATGGACTTACCTGGCACAGGAGCGGGGCAAGTAGCACGGGCTATGGTGAGCCCGTGATGGACTTACCCGACACAGGAGCGGGGCAAGTAGCACGGGCTATGGTGAGCCCGTGATGGACTTACCTGGCACAGGAGCGGGGCAAGTAGCACGGGCTATGGTGAGCCCGTGATGGACTTACCTGGCACAGGAGCGGGGCAAGTAGCACGGGCTATGGTGAGCCCGTGATGGACTTACCCGACACAGGAGCGGGGCAAGTAGCACGGGCTATGGTGAGCCCGTGATGGACTTACCTGGCACAGGAGCGGGGCAAGTAGCACGGGCTATGGTGAGCCCGTGATGGACTTACCTGGCACAGGAGCGGGGCAAGTAGCACGGGCTATGGTGAGCCCGTGATGGACTTACCTGGCACAAGAACGGGGCTGAAACTTGAGAATGCATGAAGGTACGTATTTACTTAAGATCCTTAGCGGCTGCTGTGTTGCCCGCTGCATTGTCCTGTGTTGCATAGAGGAGCAGCCGAACGTAGACAAAGAGAGAAAGGGGGAGAAAAAACAAAAGACAGTATCAATTTTAAACAATTGAGATTTATAATGTGGTTAGGAAAAGACATTAAGAAACCTATGTACAGGGGGTCTTGAGAAGGTGCGTGAAGACTAGGAATTCTCCGACGAATAACCTCTTTAAGAGGCGGTGGGGGGGGGGGGGGGGGGATGGGGGTAGTTGACTCACACGGAAATGTTGACTTGTCCTGCTGTGTGTGTGTGTACTTACCTAATTGTGCTTGCGGGGGTTGAGCTCTGGCTCTTTGGTCCCGCCTCTCAACGGTCAATCAACTAATGTACAGGTTCCTGAACCTACTGGGCTCTATCGTATCTACACTTGAAGCTGTGTATGGAGTCGGCGTGTGTGTGTGTGTGTGTGTACTCACCTAGTTGTACTCACCTAGTTGTGTTTGCGGGGGTTGAGCTCTGGCTCTTTGGTCCCGCCTCTCAACCGTCAATCAACAGGTGTACAGATTCATGAGCCTATCGGGCTCTGTCATATCTACACTTGAAACTGTGTATGGAGTCAGCCTCCACCACATCACCCCCTAATGCATTCCATTTGTCAACCACTCTGACACTAAAAAAGTTCTTTCTAATATCTCTGTGGCTCATTTGGGCACTCAGTTTCCACCTGTGTCCCCTTGTGCGTGTTCCCCTTGTGTTAAATAGACTGTCTTTATCTACCCTATCAATCCCCTTCAGAATCTTGAATGTGGTGATCATGTCCCCCCTAACTCTTCTGTCTTCCAGCGAAGTGAGGTTTAATTCCCGTAGTCTCTCCTCGTAGCTCATACCTCTCAGCTCGGGTACTAGTCTGGTGGCAAACCTTTGAACCTTTTCCAGTTTAGTCTTATCCTTGACTAGATATGGACTCCATGCTGGGGCTGCGGGTGTGTGTGTGTGTGTGTGTGTGTGTGTGTGTGTGTGTGTGTGTGTGTGTGTGTGTGTGTGTGTGTGTGTGTGTGTGTGTGTGTGTGTGTGTGTGTGTGTGTGTGTGTGAGGTTCCCAGCAGGTTCCCCCGAGGGGGGGGGGAGTGAGGTCAGGTCGGGTCTCGTTTGGGCGTTTATGAGGTGAGTAGAGGGGGAGGGGAAGGGGGTGAGGGGGGGGGGGGAAGAATGGATAGTTGAGAATTGGATACACTGAGATGTGTCAAGAGGTCACTGGAGTGTTCAAGGACGGTCATAGAGAAGGGAGGACACACACACACACACGTACACACACACACACATACACACACACACACACACACACACACACACACACACACACACACACACACACACACACACACACACACACACACACACACACACACGTACACACCTTTAAGGCTAGGCTAGCATACAGGAGAGCAGAATACCAGGGCAGGGAATTCCTGGGGAGGATAGAGTGAAGATGAGCTCTCAGAGGCAAATCAGCACCAGACATGATGAACTACGTAACGGATAAACTCACAGAAGCCGAAGAAAGATTTATACCACCACAAGGGACGGTTCTAGGACCCATCCTGTTTCTGATGTTTGTCATTGACCTGACAGAGGAAATTGGCTCCTTCAAATCAATGTTTGCAGATGATGTAAAACTAATGAGAAGAGTCAGGTCAGGGTTAGATTGAGATGCATTGCAAGAGGATCTGGACACACTCTAGAAGTGATCTGAAAAATGGCTGCTAGAATTTAACTCAGCCAAATGCAAAGTTATGAGGATTTTAACAGGAGTGCGAAGACCAGTACAGCAATTTGGGATGAAGGGAAGACATATTCTTCAATCATAAAAAGAGAAAGACCTGGGAGTGGATATAACCCCAAATCTGATACCAGAAGCCCACATTAGCAGAATAACAACAGTTGCATATGGCATGCTGGCTAACATCCGTACATCCTTCAGAAACTTGGACAATGGGTTTTCCGGGCTCTATATACAGCGAAGGTGAGAACCACTCTTGAATATGCATTCCCAGCATGGTCACCCTTCCTGAAAAAGGACAAAGAGAAGTTATAAAAAGGTAAAAAAAACATGTAACAAGATTCGTTCCGGAGCTGAGGGGATTGAGCTGTTAGAAGTGGACCTTACCACACTGGTAAAAGGTCATAGAAGGAAACTGGAGACGCAAATGAGTCTTCGAAACATCAGGAAGAATTTTCCAGTCTCAGAGCTGTCAATAAATGGAATAGATTAGATGTAGGAGTCGTTGAAGCTAATTCGATTCGAAATTTATTTACATATCATATATTACATATATGTAAATATGATAAAAGCGTGAGAAACGGGTCACTGCGCTAATCTAAGAACGTTCAGGAGGTAGGAGCCTAGTTGGATCCTGCAAGCACATTTAGGGGAGTATACTTCCTACACACCAACATACAGTTTGGGGGAAGAATTTTATATTGAATGATATAAGTGCAGGAAGTATTTCTTTGTCAGTTGCGATGATAAGATGATTATCCTTATCCTGCGTCCGTGACTTGACTAATCTTATAAGTCACACACTGAAGATTTCTCTTCTTATACCCCATCTTTTGGAGGTAATCTTATTTTTTCTTTTCTTTTTTCAAATAAAACGAAAATGAAACAGGGGGTTTAAGTAAGTTTTAATGTGACAAATCAGTGACATATTGTTACTTAAAGAGAGTTTGAAGCCCCAAGCACTCAGCTCCCGAGGGAATCTATTCCTCTATGGCATCTATTACTAATCTAATCTACTCTTAGACTACTATGACAAGGTAGGAAATGTATATGTTTATCTCTCAGAATGTTTGGTAATATGTGTATTGTTTGTGATGTGTGTTTATGTATGTATTAACACGTTGTACTGAACGGGGTGAGAATAGCTTGAGCTACCTCATCCCTTTGTGTGTATTTTACATCAATAAACTTATTTCAATTTCAATTTAAATCTTAAGGTATGCTAATGTCATGATTCACGTCTCTCACAATTCTTGTACTAACTGCTTTTAAAACTGTGGATGGAGGAAGACTTCACTATTTCATCTTCCAGTTCGTTTCATTTGTTTATTTGACCTTACTGGAGACGCAATTTCAGGGGCCTCGTAGGGGCCTCGTAGCCTGGTGGATAGCGCGCAGGACTCGTAATTCTGTGGCGCGGGTTCGATTCCCGCACGAGACAGAAACAAATGGGCAAAGTTTCTTTCACCCTGAATGCCCCTGTTACCTAGCAGTAAAATAGGTACCTGGGTGTTAGTCAGCTGTCACGGGCTGCTTCCTGGGGGTGGAAGCTTGGTCGAGGACCGGGCCGCGGGGACACTAAAGCCCCGAAATCATCTCAAGATAACCTCAAGATACACTGAAGAAATCTTTATTCAAACCCCATCTAGGTGTTTTGCTTCCATGTATGTGTACTCTCGTTATGTTGCTGCTCTATCTAAACAGTGTTCCTATATATTTTATAAATAACCTTGACTATTTTGTATGTCTGGATCATGCCTCCTCCATTTCTCCTTTCTTTAAGTGTCATTAGATTCAGCTCAAGATCTCATAGATCAACCATCCTCATTTCTAGAACTAGTCTTACTACATATCTTTGTACTTTCTTATCTTACATGTTGTACTTTAAACAGTGGGAGCTCCACGCTGATACTACATACTCTGGGATATGAGGACAGATAACTGGAATGTGAGGACAATGAGCCGGGATATGAGGATAGAAGGAAGGAACGCTGCCCAACCACTTGGACCATCGGGGATCGAACGCCGACCTGCACGCAATATATATATACCATTCTGAAAGCATACTTGTCTAGGTTTCTTAAGTCAATCGTAAAGTTTGCTTAAAATTTATTGTTTCTCTTGACAAAAAAACGTAATTTTACTTCTGTTAATAATAGAAACTTCTTAAGGTGGCCTCTCGGAGATCTTTTTTTAGAGTGCACCAAGTAAGGAGGTCACTGATACTCAGGGTAAGATTGAGTGCGAGAGGAAGGTAAGAGTTAGACAAACGTAAGAGTGTTTGTTTACACTGGAGCCACATCTATTAACCAATATCTTTAGAAAGTAGCGGTATCATAAACATGTTACTCTCTTCTCCAGG
Source organism: Procambarus clarkii (assembly GCF_040958095.1). Classification (NCBI taxonomy): domain Eukaryota; kingdom Metazoa; phylum Arthropoda; class Malacostraca; order Decapoda; family Cambaridae; genus Procambarus; species Procambarus clarkii. Next base: position 22,165,257 of record NC_091229.1, on the reverse strand, counting down.
GGGTCCAATTGGTTGGGAGATGTTCCTGCAGTCTGTCCTCATATCCTAGCTCCTTGTCCTCATATACCAGCTTCTTGTCCTAATATTCTAGCTTCTTGTCCTCATATCCCAGCTCCTTGTCCTCATATCCCAGTTTCTAGTCCTCATATTCTAGCTCATTTTCCACTTATTCCAGGTTTTTGTCCTCATATTCCAACTCCTTGTCCTCATAAGCCAGTTTCTTTCCTTTATATCTCAGAGTCTTGTCTTTAAATCTCTTCTAAAGGCTATGTACAGTACTGACAGCGATTCCTCCTTCCTCCCTTCCTCCTAACTTGGTTACAAACATTTGACGTGCTTCTTATTTACTAGTTGGCATGAGCTGGTAGACATTACTCTCTCTCTCTCTCTCTCTCTCTCTCTCTCTCTCTCTCTCTCTCTCTCTCTCTCTCTCTCTCTCTCTCTCTCTCTCTCTCTCTCTCTCTCTCTCTCTCTCTCTCTCTCTCTCTTTTCTGTCGGACTGTTCGCAAGTGAGAATGTCCATATACCCGTGGGAGTGTTGGAAGCCACATTTCACAGCCCTAAAATGTTTCCAGTACGTGTGGCGAAACACCAAAAAAAAAAAAAAACATTTACTACCCTGTCGAGCCTGGCCCCAGGCCGGGTTCGGGAAGTAGAACTCCCGAAACCTTCTCCATGTATAACCCTGCACGTCTCCTGGCGAACGAGGTAACTACCACCCATGGGAACTGTGTCTTCCGCACGCAAGCCTCTCATTTAACCCACTATCAGCTGTGGGTTAAGCTGATAGCTTTTGGGAAGTTTTGGAAAACTATACACACATTACAGTTGTGTGTATAGCGCCTCTTAACCTAGTGGTAAGCGCTCATTCTGATCAGTTGTAGTCGCTAGACATTTTAGAGTTGTAGCGAATGCACAGTCCGACATCAGAATACTCAAGGTTATGTCACTCTCTCTACCTCTCCCTCTCCTTCTCTCTTTTCCTCCACACACACACACACGCACCCAAACGGAGCCCAGGACCATATGATGCAAGAGGTTTTCGTGACCAAACGAGTTTCTTTCCCTTCGTGATACTCAGAAAGGTGAGAGAAGGTCATCGGGGTTCCTATGAAGGGTAAAGATGAAAGGGAAGGAGGTTATGGAAGGAGAAGGGGAAATAGGAAGGAAGAAGAAAATAGGAATGGGGTTACGACGATAGGGAGATAGAAAGGAAAAGAGGGGTCTGGAGAAATGGATCGCGAAAGGGTAATTGAAACAGTGAGGCGCCATTAGATTTCCTAGAGTGGCTCATGATTCATTTATCATGAGTGGACGACCATTATCACAATTTGACCCACATTAACTGTTCACTCACCAAGTGCGGGTCACCATTTACTCACCATAAGTGGACGAAGAGTCAATCACCAGAAGTGAATGAAAAAATCAGGCACCACGAGTAAATCACGAATCAATCACTAAATTGGAGTCACCAGTCAGACGCAAAGGATGCGATCACCATTATACAATTTACAACACCGCAATATTTTACAAATACATTACTTTATTTTTGGAATGTTTTCGCACATATACAGTCAGTACTAGAAGTAGCAAACATTGGATTATTTTCTACGGGAATGTGTTCTTCAGGGCTGTCTGTAGCTGGTGCTGGGGGAGGCGGGGCGGGGCGCTGAGTAATGGGGTGCCGGGGCTGAGGGCGCAGCGTACCGGTTACCGGCGGCGTCCTCCTGACGAGCCTTCTCGATCTGGGCGATGGCGTGGGCGGGGAGAGGCGGGGGCGTGGGCAGCAGGGGGGACTCCACGCGGTAACCTGCACCGTCAGCTACGAACTTGAAGACCCCCGGGGTGCCCTCAGGGAATTTGAACCTGTACACAAGAAGTATATTACAAACTTATACAGATTATGTTTATGGATGCTATACTCATGTTCTTCATAGGGCAAAGGCATGTTTTTTTATCGGGTGTTTGCTAGATTCACAAGTTGTTACATATATTGCTGATTTATGTATAATTTAGCAAGGAAACTGTTTATTTTAGTCTCGATGGATCATCTACGACCAGTACTATAAGAATACTCACGACCATCCTCCCTGAGCTGCCACGGCGCCAGCTGGGCCCTGAGGGGCGCCCTGCTCCTGACGACTGATGCCGTCACCAGTCTCGAAGTTGAAGTTGTAGATGCCGTACGCATCAGGTCCCTGACGCTCGTCCTTCACGATGGGCACAACAGGACCTGAGGGGGCGCCGTAGGATGGTGGAGGTGGCCCGTACCCCTGGGGCGCCGCGGCCGCCATCGCCACTACGACACACAACACCAACTTCTGTACAGGTAAGCAAGTAACATCCATTAACTATTAAACAACACAAGTCAATCTGAAATGCTAATTTTAATGTAATTTCAATACAGTACTGTATATACATAAATCTGACAGTAATGGGGGAAGATGTACAGATATATCAACACGAGTGGTTCGTTCCAACTGTGATCTAGTGAGAGAGGACCAGTCACACAGTCACTGCCGCTGGAGGAGTCATTACCGAGAACATGTTGACTGTAAGAGTTGACTGTGTGCTGGACCTGGCGAGCCTTCTTATATATATATATGTCTCACTTCCCCACGCTCCGCCCACTCACTTGGGGGATTATAAAAATTCGGATACGGCGGTGTTTTAAATCGGATACGAGGTTGTTAAAGTCGTATACGGGATCGCCAAAATCGGAAACAGGGGATGTCAACAAAATACCTGTCACGTGTAGGATTGTCGGCTGACGAAAATCCCTTCAGAAAGAGTTTCAAGTCTTGAGTTAACTCTCCAACATAGAGCTTGGAGTTAGCTCTCCAACATAGAGTTTGGAGTTAACTCTCCAACATAGAGCTTGGAGTTAGCTCTCCAACATAGAGCTTGGAGTTAGCTCTCCAAAATAGAGTTTCGAGTTAAATCTCCAACATATAGTTTTGAGTTAGCTCTCCAACATAGAGCTTGGAGTTAGCTCTCCAACATAGAGCTTGGAGTTAGCTCTCCAACATAGAGTTTTGAGTTAGCTCTCCAACATAGGGTTTTGAGTTAGCTCTCCAACATAGAGTTTTGAGTTAGCTCTCCAACATAGAGTTTGGAGTTAGCTCTCCAACATAGAGCTTGGAGTTAGCTCTCCAACATAGAGTTTTGAGTTAAAATGGCAACATAGGGTTATGAGTTAGAAGTGTAACATAAGGTAATAAGTTTGCACTGCAACATAGTGTTAAGAGTTAGCACTTCAACATTACATAATATTATCACAGCTGAAAGAAACAGTATATTCAATATACAGTGAAAATTCAACCTAGGAATTTATTCAGTACATTGTCACGTGCTACAGCACTCAGTCCTGTGAGTAGCATGTGACACACTAAGGGCTGGGAGAGTGTCATGTGACACACTAAGGGCTGGGAGAGTGTCATGTGACACACTAAGGGCCTGGGAGAGTGTCATGTGACACACTAAGGGCCTGGGAGAGTGTCATGTGACACACTAAGGGCTGGGAGAGTGTCATGTGACACACTAAGGGCCTGGGAGAGTGTCATGTGACACACTAAGGGCCTGGGAGAGTGTCATGTGACACACTAAGGGCTGGGAGAGTGTCATGTGACACACTAAGGGCCTGGGAGAGTGTCATGTGACACACTAAGGGCTAAGAGAGTGTCATGTGACACACTAAGGGCCTGGGAGAGTGTCATGTGACACACTAAGGGCCTGGGAGAGTGTCATGTGACACACTAAGGGCTGGGAGAGTGTCATGTGACACACTAAGGGCTGGGAGAGTGTCATGTGACACACTAAGGGCTGGGAGAGTGTCATGTGACACACTAAGGGCCTGGGAGAGTGTCATGTGACACACTAAGGGCCTGGGAGAGTGTCATGTGACACACTAAGGGCTGGGAGAGTGTCATGTGACACACTAAGGGCCTGGGAGAGTGTCATGTGACACACTAAGGGCCTGGGAGAGTGTCATGTGACACACTAAGGGCTGGGAGAGTGTCATGTGACACACTAAGGGCCTGGGAGAGTGTCATGTGACACACTAAGGGCTAAGAGAGTGTCATGTGACACACTAAGGGCTAAGAGAGTGTCATGTGACACACTAAGGGCTGGGAGAGTGTCATGTGACACACTAAGGGCCTGGGAGAGTGTCATGTGACACACTAAGGGCCTGGGAGAGTGTCATGTGACACACTAAGGGCTGGGAGAGTGTCATGTGACACACTAAGGGCCTGGGAGAGTGTCATGTGACACACTAAGGGCTAAGAGAGTGTCATGTGACACGCTAAGGGCCTGGGAGAGTGTCATGTGACACACTAAGGGCTGGGAGAGTGTCATGTGACACACTAAGGGCCTGGGAGAGTGTCATGTGACACACTAAGGGCCTGGGAGAGTGTCATGTGACACACTAAGGGCCTGGGAGAGTGTCATGTGACACACTAAGGGCCTGGGAGAGTGTCATGTGACACACTAAGGGCTGGGAGAGTGTCATGTGACACACTAAGGGCTGGGAGAGTGTCATGTGACACACTAAGGGCCTGGGAGAGTGTCATGTGACACACTAAGGGCCTGGGAGAGTGTCATGTGACACACTAAGGGCCTGGGAGAGTGTCATGTGACACACTAAGGGCCTGGGAGAGTGTCATGTGACACACTAAGGGCTAAGAGAGTGTCATGTGACACACTAAGGGCCTGGGAGAGTGTCATGTGACACACTAAGGGCTGGGAGAGTGTCATGTGACACACTAAGGGCCTGGGAGAGTGTCATGTGACACACTAAGGGCCTGGGAGAGTGTCATGTGACACACTAAGGGCCTGGGAGAGTGTCATGTGACACACTAAGGGCCTGGGAGAGTGTCATGTGACACACTAAGGGCTGGGAGAGTGTCATGTGACACACTAAGGGCTGGGAGAGTGTCATGTGACACACTAAGGGCCTGGGAGAGTGTCATGTGACACACTAAGGGCCTGGGAGAGTGTCATGTGACACACTAAGGGCCTGGGAGAGTGTCATGTGACACACTAAGGGCCTGGGAGAGTGTCATGTGACACACTAAGGGCTAAGAGAGTGTCATGTGACACACTAAGGGCCTGGGAGAGTGTCATGTGACACACTAAGGGCTGGGAGAGTGTCATGTGACACACTAAGGGCCTGGGAGAGTGTCATGTGACACACTAAGGGCCTGGGAGAGTGTCATGTGACACACTAAGGGCTGGGAGAGTGTCATGTGACACACTAAGGGCTGGGAGAGTGTCATGTGACACACTAAGGGCCTGGGAGAGTGTCATGTGACACACTAAGGCCTGGGTGAGTGTCATGTGACACACTAAGGGCTGGGAGAGTGTCATGTGACACACTAAGGCCTGGGTGAGTGTCATGTGACACACTAAGGGCCTGGGAGAGTGTCATGTGACACACTAAGGGCCTGGGAGAGTGTCATGTGACACACTAAGGGCCTGGGAGAGTGTCATGTGACACATTAAGGGCTGGGAGAGTGTCATGTGACACACTAAGGGCCTGGGAGAGTGTCATGTGACACACTAAGACCTGGGAGAGTGTCATGGAATACACATAGACCTGGTAGAGTGTCACATGGTACACAGAGCCTTTGGAGAGAGTGTCACATGGTACACAGAGCCATGGTAGAGTGTCATGTGATACACAGAGACGTGGAAGTATATCATAAGATACATAGAGCCTTGAGGAAGTATCATAGGATACATAGAGCCCTGGGGAAGTATCATAAGATACATAGAGCCCTGGGGAAGTATCATAAGATACATAGAGCCCTGGGGGAGTGTCATATGATACATAGAGCCCTGGTAGAGTATCATGTGGTACACAGAGCACTGGGAAGAGTGCCATGCGGCACACTAAGGCCTCATAACCTAGCCACAAGACGAGGCAGCTGCTCGTCGACGCCACAGCTGCATAGGAGAAAGATCTTGAAATTTTCTCCAAATTTTGCTGAGAATGTTTTGCAATTATGCAAAATGTATATGTTTGCTGCCGCGTTAATGTGTGTCTGGCTAGCTCTGAACTTTCATATTTCATCAAAATACAGGAAACTGGACGAGTGAAAGTACAGTTGACAGGGACGTGCTTTCTAACGGGAGCATTCCCTGGGCGTACTAGATAGGCGGGGCCCAAGAGCCGGAGCTCATTTCCAGCACATAGAACTAGGTAAATACATCCGGAGTATTTCACTACTCAGCCAGTTCCTACAAATGGGAGGGCGGTAATTATCTGGAGAAAGCCCCAAAGCTATTACAACTATATAGCACTTGGAAGGGGGGTCAGGATAAGGATTTGGGATGGAACGGCGGGGAAGGAATGCTGCCCAACCACTTCTGGGACGGTCGGGTGATTGAACGCCGACCTGCGTGAAGCGAGACCGTCGCTCTACCGTCCGGTCCAAGTGGCTGGGTTCCTACGACTGGACAAGCGTCTAATATTAAGTGGGTTTAGTCGTCCTAATTATATGCGTACGAACCTGAATACAACTGTGATAATTCAGTTCCTCTGAAGCCCAGCGATGTGTACGCAGTTGTCGATATTGTCGAAATTGAGGTACTTAGGGTAAAAAAAAAAAAAAAAAAAAAAAAAACTTTTGATGTGATTCAAAATTTACAACTCTGTCAAAAATGTAACGGTTTTGCCTAACCAGAAACGTTTGAGCCTATCAAAGTCGAGACCTTAGAAGACGTCAATGTTACGATGGTTTAACTTGTGTTAATACCTCGATATTTTGACGGACTGGTCGATTACGTTAAAAATGCGACGCGTTAGGTGAGAGGACAGACTATAGCACCAGCCTATTGCCCTTACCCTTCACTGTATATTGAGTACTCTACTGTGCTCAACCTGGATGATAGAGCGACTATTTTGCCTCTTGCACGATCTGGGTTCGATCCCCGATGGTCCAAGTGGATGAGGTACCATATACCTGCGAGCCGTTCCTCACACCACAGTATGCTATCTTCTTGAGGTTATCTTGAGATGATTTCGGGGCTTTAGTGTCCCCGCGGCCCGGTCCTCGACCATGCCTCAACCCCCAGGAAGCAGCCCGTGACAGCTGACTAACACCCAGGTACCTATTTTACTGCTAGGTAACAGGGGCATAGGGTGAAAGAAACTCTGCCCATTGTTTCTCGCCGGCTCCCGGGATCGAACCCGGGACCACAGGATCACAAGTCCAGTGTGCTGTCCGCTCGGCCGACCGGCTCCCTAACCCGGCACACTGGCTTAAAGCTTTTTCCTGACAGTTGCTGAACCTTTTATTTCCTTCTCTCCCTTTGGATCAGGCCCAGGATCCCAAGCGATAAATGTATACTTTTATCAGTGTGGTGTGGGAGTTGCATTCTTATCAGAGAGACTTAAGTTCCCAGTAAACACCATAGGTGACATTAAAATGAATTAAGTATAATTCAGTAGGATCAATTAAGCCTGCTGAGAGAGAATGAGTGTGAGAGTAGGTGGGAGTGAGTATGTAAGGGATCCGATACGAGTGAGTGTGATTTATAGAGAGAATGACCCAGTGAGTGTGAGTGAGAATTGGTGCAAGAATGACTAATAGAGAATTGGTGGGTGAGAGTAGGCGTAAGTGAGAGAGAGTGAGAGTCTAGGTGCAAATGAGGATGAGTGTGAATGAGAGTGAGTATGAAGAATGGTCGAGTGGGCGGAGCGTGGGGAAGTGAGACATATATATATATATAAGAAGGCTCGCCAGGTCCAGCACACAGTCAACTCTTACAGTCAACATGTTCTCGGTAATGACTCCTCCAGCGGCAGTGACTGTGTGACTGGTCCTCTCTCACTAGATCACAGTTGGAACGAACCACTCGTGTTGATATATCTGTACATCTTCCCCCATTACTGTCAGATTTATGTATATACAGTACTGCATTGAAATTACATTAAAATTAGCATTTCAGATTGACTTGTGTTGTTTAATAGTTAATGGATGTTACTTGCTTACCTGTACAGAAGTTGGTGTTGTGTGTCGTAGTGGCGATGGCGGCCGCGGCGCCCCAGGGGTACGGGCCACCTCCACCATCCTACGGCGCCCCATCAGGTCCTGTCGTGTCCATCGTGAAGGACGAGCGTCAGGGACCTGATGCGTACGGCAACTACAACTTCAACTTCGAGACTGGTGACGGCATCAGTCGTCAGGAGCAGGGCGCCCCTCAGGGCCCAGCTGGCGCCGTGGCACCTCAGGGAGGATGGTCGTGAGTATTCTTATAGTACTGGTCGTAGATGATCCATCGAGACTAAAATAAACAGTTTCCTTGCTAAATTATACATAAATCAGCAATATATGTAACAACTTGTGAATCTAGCAAACACCCGATAAAAAAACATGCCTTTGCCCTATGAAGAACATGAGTATAGCATCCATAAACATAATCTGTATAAGTTTGTAATATACTTCTTGTGTACAGGTTCAAATTCCCTGAGGGCACCCCGGGGGTCTTTAAGTTCGTAGCTGACGGTGCAGGCTACCGCGTGGAGTCCCCCCTGCTGCCCACGCCCCCTCCTCTCCCCGCCCACGCCATCGCCCAGATCGAGAAGGCTCGTCAGGAGGACGCCGCCGGTAACCGGTACGCTGCGCCCTCAGCCCCGGCACCCCAGTACTCAGCGCCCCGCCCCGCCGCCCCCAGCACCAGCTACAAACAGCCCTGAACGATAAAGTCTTGTAATCAATATTCAGATGGCGACTACAAGTTGATCATTTTATCGGGTCAAAGAGAACTGCTTGTTCTACCGGCTCCCTCACCATCTTCACCCTCGTCTTCACCCTCACCTATAAAAGTTTGCTGAAATTTGTATATATGTCAAAAACTTTAAGGAAATAAAGGTTGTTTTTCCATAAATCGTATCATTTATAATGCTTATAAAAAAATTTGTGTGCGGAATTTAAGTGAGAGAGAGAGAGAGAGAGAGAGAGAGAGAGAGAGAGAGAGAGAGAGAGAGAGAGAGAGAGAGAGAGAGAGAGAGAGAGAGAGAGAGAGGGTAGGGAAGAGAAGTGTTTTTTTTATATTAGAGATAATTCATTTCTTAATGGAGATGTAATATAAGTCTCCGGCATCTCACTCCATCCAGACACAACTGTCAAGGTCAATGACATGTGCCTCAGGCGGACATTAAACCCATCTCCAGTCTCTCTCTTTCTTTCTCTCTCTCTCTTTACATATATATATATATATATATATATATATATATATATATATATATATATATATATATATATATATATATATATATATATATATATATATATAATCAGTATCAGGACGAAAGCTACAATCAGTAACGGTGTTCAAGCAACGAGTCGGTGTTCGAGAAATATTCGAAAGTCATCAGTTGTAAGACATACAGCCTGTCCTCATCAACGAGCAAACTTATCGTTAAATCCAGCCGCCAAACGCCTGCCTAGGGATAAAAAACGGTTTGTACACGACTCACAGCTGACGACGTTCGAAAGTTTCTTGAACAGTGCTTCATTGAGGATCTCTGTTCGATACGCAACGCTGCAAATGCTTAACCCCCACGTACGACCAATTCAAGATCGCGTCCTCATCAATAAAGACCAAACGCTCGTTAATCTCGCCGCCAAATCCCCCTGTGTATGAATGAAAACAGTATACATACGACTCATAACTAATGATGGTCGAGAGTCTCTCGAGCAGTGCCTCGCTGGAGACCTCTGCTCGAACCACACCGCTGTAAATGCTTCACCCACGTACAACATATACAAATAATCGCCAACAGAACCTGAACATCGAACCTAACCCACGACTAAATATGTACAATATTCTAATAACTAATAATATTCATTTATATATGAGAAAATTTCTATTTTGAATGAACAACATGTTAAAATTGATGAAGGCGTCTTTGAGGTGGACCGCCGCATGAATGACCATTACCCGAGGACGGGTTGTGGAACATTATGGAGTTAGTAATTGTTGTGTTGTGACGCGAGTGACTGAAACGTCTGACAGGTCACTTAAAACCTTCACCAACATTGCCAGATCTGAAAAACATATAATCACGTTCGGTCATAGTGAGTTATAAGGGGGATGCAGATGTTAGAACAATGAGAAACAGTCGAGTGGGTGTGATCGTCACTTTGTTTAGAGAAAATATGTGTCAGAGCGGGAGCGGGAACTTGAATTGCTCGTTCCTTGTCAAGCAAGATCCCAAAAAGAGTACTGTGGATAGCAGTAGATCAAATAAAGACAAGGGCAAGACACTTTGCTACCACTGTACGTGATTAAGTGTGGTCCCGTGAGAGTGTAATGTATCGCAGGAAATACCATTCCAAGACTGCTGCTTAATATGACTAAAAATTACCTTCTTGTTGGCAGCTCCAGTTCGCCGTCTAGTGTTTTTAGTCTCGTGTTGAGTGTGTTATGACTTGCAAGATGTGTGTGTGTGTGTCGACACCTAGTTGTAGACGTCTCAGGCGGTGTTTGGAGCTGACTGGACGGGGGTACCTCAGCGTCCTCACCCGTCAAGGTAAGCAACACCTCGATCCTCAAGTGTCATCTTCATCTACGTTGCTGATATGTTTGAATTAAAATGTGTTAGTCTGTGTGATGATTTTCTTATATTTGTGGTGTATGAGGATTGAAATTTATGAGAGAATTTCGATAATGCTAAATAATTGAATGTCATACCTTTACAGGTAAGAGTCTTCAACTCTGCGATGGACAGAAATTACTTATTAGAAGGTATGTTTCAATTCCCTGTTTTCATTGGATATTTTTTCATATAAAAAAAAAGCGTTGACAATATAATTATTTTAGAGAGATGTATGTGGTCATAAGGGTGACAAAACTACTTTTTCTCGGACAAAGGGGAATTACAGCATTTAAGAACATTAGAACAAAGGTAACTGCAGAAGGCCTATTGGCCCATACGAGGCAGCTCCTATTTATAACCCCCCAATCCCACTCATATACATGTCCAGCCTACGCTTGAAACAATCGCTCTTCATTAGGAAGGTTTACAATTCCTGGGATTAACTTTGGCTTCCTCCACTGTACATTTTCTAGTGGATTTAAGTTCATTCTATAGCATGGAGGGCAAAACCGAGACGCATAGCATAAAAGAAACCTAAAACATGCAAGTTAAAAATGAAAAGTAACATTATACGTTTTTTGTTGATATTTGATATGAACTCTTCTTTCCATTTGCCTATTTTGAATATTTATACACTGAAACATAAGAATAAATGAAATTTTAAAGGACTTATTGGCTGAAGTGAGGTTGCTTCTATTGGCTGATAGGAGGCAGCTCCTACTTGTACCTAATAATACATATTCGTATTTATGTCTAACTTACACTTTAAACACTCAAGTGATCCCATTTGTTATGTTACCAGCATTTAGTATTTGTTTCGTAAGTCAAGAATCGTAAGTCCAAACAGGTGTTTTTTCCGAAATGAAACCCATCCAATATGTGTCCGTTTTGCGTGTGTGTTTGTTTACATGTTTAGCACATTATAAATATCTCATTTGTTATAATCTATCATCCATTTGTATACCTCTATCATATCACCCATTAATGTTCATCTTTCTAGGGAATATAAATTAAACATTTTTAATCTGATAACGTAGGTTTCTAATTGCTGGGCTTATGCCGCGTGACGATCATTAGCGTTAATCAGTTTTTCAAAACACAAATGTGTGGCTTTACAATTACTGATTCAAGTAGTTTTTTCTACGGTAAATAATAAATTAGCCGAAAGTTCGACGCAAGTGCTCTGTTCCCTTAAAAAAAATCGGTACCACGTTTGCAACCTTCCAAACGGGAGCCGGTCGGCCGAGCGGACAGCACGCGGGACTTGTGATCCTGTGGTCCTGGGTTCGATGCCAGGCGCCGGAGAGAAACACTGGGCAGAGTTTCTTTCACCCTATGCCCCTGTTACCTAGCAGTAAAATAGGTACCTGGGTGTTAGTCAGCTGTCACGGGCTGCTTCCTGGGGGTGGAGGCCTGGTCGAAGACCGGGCCGCGGGGACACTAAAAGCCTCGAAATCATCTCAAGATAACCCCCTCTTTCCATGGTTCTGGTACTCTGTTTCGTTCTAATAATTTATTAAATATGGAAGAAGAAATAATATTGTAAGTTTTTGTGCCTTGTAAGTCTATCTTTCCATTTTTCAAGGACCCTGACAAATGCAATGTCTGGTCCTGGGGACATGCTGAGTGTTGATTTTCTATTTAATAATTTCTATATAAAACACACTGAGAAAAGTGGAGTTGCAGAAGCTGAGTCAAGCTTAATAACTGTATAGATTTTTGTAGAGTTAAACATTATGCACTTTACCTTCTAGTTTATATTTACAACATGTACATACATGAGTACTTAGTATAGCTTAAGATTAAGCAATAAGTTAGTGGGAAGGTAAGTACGAGGACCTGAAAGTTCAGGTGAAGTGGTAATTGATGTGTTAAAGAATGTCGAAAAATTGTTGGCATCAACTATCGCCGGCCGTAGCTGGTGCTGGGGGCGGCGGGGCGGAGCGCTGAGTACTGGGGTGCCGGGGCTGAGGGCGCAGCGTACCGGTTACCGGCGGCGTCCTCCTGACGAGCCTTCTCGATCTGGGCGATGGCGTGGGCTGGGAGAGGCGGGGGCGTGGGCAGCAGGGGAGACTCCACGCGGTAGCCTGCACCGTCAGCTACGAACTTGAAGACTCCCGGGGTGCCGTCAGGGAAGGTGAACCTGCAATGACGAGGATGGATTGATGGGCCAAGTGGTAGACTTATGACTATTCATTGTTTACTGACGATATTGCTTATTAGTTTATAGTCTCAGTGGACTCTACGACCAGTACCACAAGAATACTCACGACCATCCTCCCTGAGCTGCCACGGCGCCGGCTGGGCCCTGAGGGGCGCCCTGCTCCTGACGACTGATGCCGTCACCAGTCTCGAAGTTAAAGTTGTAATTGCCGGCCTGGTCAGGTCCCTGACGATCGTCCCTCAGGATGGGCACAACAGGACCTGAGGGGGCGCCGTAGGATGGTGGAGGTGGCCCGTACCCCTGGGGCGCCGCGGCCGCCACCGCCACTACGACACACAACACCAACTTCTGCAAGAATAACACGACCACTTTCGGTATTGCTCATGTTGGTGGCTCGACCAGTCGTGACCTAACAGAATATTGATTTGCTCCTCGAATGAGAAGGAAATATTTTAAGTAATGTGGTGCCCAATCCACCTCAAACACTGATTATCAATGACTTATTAAGACCCAACAGTTTCCTGCACTACAAATACCAAGAACGATATTTTTATTAAATTGCAAGAAGTACATATATACATGAGCCTCAGGTGACCAAAAAGAAGCGAGCCAAGAACTGAAATTACAGTGTACATGTTGAATTATCAGGAGGCAAGTGTGGCAAGTTGTTCACAGTGATCTACTTATATATATATATATATATATATATATATATATATATATATATATATATATATATATATATATACCGGACAGCTGACCTCTCTCTCTCCCACCCGACCCTGACGCTGCCTCAAGGTCAGACAAGCCACTCTTACTCTCAATAATAACTGGACAAACCTGTTCTTCCATTTCGCTTAAGGAGTTCTTGTAATTGTTATATTTAACTTTCTAATGTGTTTCTTCACCTGGGCAGGCTGAAGGAGAATTGTTCTTCCAGCGATTTGAAACGTATCTTAAATTCCAATCGTGAAGCGAGATTCTTTTCGCCTATTACGAAATGGGGCGAAGTGCATGGAGCAGTAATGGAGCCACAACCTCAATTATAGTTCTCTGAATGGTCCTGTTTGTATCTAGTTGTGCAGCATCAAGGAGTACAAAAGAATCAACAACCACTTTAAACAGTTGAGGTCGAAGTAACCTTCAATGTTGACCGACTTTGTCTGGCTCGTACTCCTCATTATCCGCTCTCGTAAACCAAAACAAATCCCATCACTTTCTTATGCATTTGCACCAACCACAGCGACTTGTCGTTTTTGTGTTTCTGTAAGTCACAAATAACGCGCGTATGTTATTATGTGTTGAGTAACGGTGTGACCTCGAGTCAACCATATCATCTTTAGCCATCACCTGAAACCACCATCACCACCACCTATAGCCTTCAAAACAACCTGTAGCCATCACTACCACCTGTACTAGCTGCACCTGTCTTCATCACTACCTGTAGATATCATCACCTAGAGGCCTAGTCAGTAAAGAAGTCAGCTGGCTAGGCCGCCATCCACGCAGTCAGTTAACCAGCAGATAGCCCTCAGGATGCCTGATAGCCAGTCAGCTAACCCGACAGCTAACAACCGACCCTGACCAACCAACCAATTAGCCAGCAAGTCAACCAAACCGTCAGCCAGTCAAGCAGACCATCTGGTCAGATAAACTGAGTGCCAGAAAGACAGTTACAAGACAGCTTTCCTGTCAGGAAAACGCCTCAAACAGTCCAAATACTGCCGACCTTACCAAGTATACGACACTTAACCGTCTTCGCTGATTTTGACTCGATGTCTTAGTCGCCTCTCAAATATCGGGCGACCAAACAGGCAGAGCATCTAGTCGCCTGAAGCGTTCGGAAGCTGCCGAATAATTGTCAAGTTAATTCTTTGCTATTAAGAACATCCTCTTAGATGGCTTATCTCAGATCTTGAAGGCACAGATAATCCTCTCTCCAGCCGTATAAAGACGCTGCCTGTTCCTCCTCCACGAAAATCTAACTATTACAGAAACCAAATCATGTCAGAGTCCTAGAATAATTTGTATTACGTCACAATATATTTGACAAAGGCAGCAACACTAACCAAAGCCTCAACATAAAGGCAGTAACAGCAACACAATTTCAGTTTCCTCTCGACCATGTGTAAGAACGGCAGCTGACATTGTGTTGCTTGGTACTGGGTGTGATGCAGTCTGGCACAGCATAGTGTTGGGTGTGGCACTATGTTGTACTATGTGTGGCACAGCTTGGTGCTGTGTGTGGCACAGCTTGGTGCTGTGTATGGCACAGTCTAGGGCAGGGTGTGGCACAGTCCAGGGCAGGGTGTGGCACAGTCCAGGGCAGGGTGTGGCACAGTCCAGGGCAGGGTGTGGCACAGTCCAGGGCAGGGTGTGGCACAGTCCAGGGCAGGGTGTGGCACAGTCCAGGGCAGGGTGTGGCACAGTCCAGGGCAGGGTGTGGCACAGTCCAGGGCAGGGTGTGGCACAGTCCAGGGCAGGGTGTGGCACAGTCCAGGGCAGGGTGTGGCACAGTCCAGGGCAGGGTGTGGCACAGTCCAGGGCAGGGTGTGGCACAGTCCAGGGCAGGGTGTGGCAAAGTAAGCACCAGCTGTACCCACCAATTATGAACCCAAGTCATGCATGGTTGCAGGGTAAGGCAGGGCAGACCATTGCCATACCCCCGGATGCAAACTCAAATACACAAACATATTAAAGTATACCAATATATGAAAGAATATAACAATAAATTTATTAATATGGTACTAAATATATTAACACAAAATAGAACATGAGCTAATGGATACAACAATTAGTTACAAAATTTTAAAATCAGAAAATACCTGTGGTAAATACTGGTTTGGAAATAGGGCTGTAGATTTATGGAACAGATTACCGGGCGAGACCAGAGACGCAGTCCAGTCGTGACTCTAGTCTCTTGCTGCATCAGTAAACATTGCTTCACTTGCGTCCTCTCCACGACATACCCCAGTGAGCACAATATCCCAAAGTAATGTGAATTCAACGTTGAATTCAAATTTCTAAAGCTGAATTAACAATACTCTTAGATCCTATGTCCACTGGGACAGCTTACTGAAATCATTTGATCCTTGCGGTCGATACTTCGCTCTTTATAATACGTTTGTAAAGAGTTAGTCATTTGCTCTTGATGTAAGCTGTTAATAATCTTGATCTGATCTCGCCTACACCCAACTGTGCTATCAGATAGATTGATGATTGATAAAGATTAAGCCACCCAAGAGGTGGCACGGGCATGAATAGCCCGTAAGCTATCAGATATAAACACTACTGTTTATATATCATTATGTGATGCTCACATGACGGGGGGAAAACACATCTTGTTAAATCAATTCCTGTCCATACACAATGCACACAAAACCACATCGCACAAGATTGACGATACAGCGGTTCCACCGCGGGATATTCTTGGTGTATAAGGCCGCTATTGTAAGTTAAATGCGTCTATATAAACGTTCACACAATCTTACAAGGCATTACGGGCTATTCATGCCCGTGCCACCTCTTGGGTGGCTTAATCTACATCAATCAATCTTGCAAGGCAGAACCTCGGGAGACATCTCCCGTCACGAAGGTGCAACCGCACCTCCACAGATCTCCAGTATCATCTATTGATACTGGTAATGGCTCAAAAGGGCCACCACTTATGGGTTATTCATGCCCGTGCCACCTCTTGGGTGGCTTAATCTTCTTCAATCAATCTTCGGCAGAACCTGGTCAGGTGTGTTGCCGTTCGTCTTAACTGCATACTCTCCTGTATCTTGATCTGCTTGTGCAACGTTCATGATATTATTTGGTGTCTGGATTAGTGATGTTGTGTCCGGATTAACTGCGTGATTAACGGATTAGTTGCATCTATGAAATTTAGTGTGTGCGGATTAATAGTGTGGCAAGTAATCTCTGAATTATTCCTACACACTGTAAAATAATCAGGGTTTGTTTACGTAACTTAATGGTCAAGCTATTTGACTCTCATGATGTGAGATAGCGAGTAATGTGAGAGATGAGTAATGGGAGATAGCGAGTAATGTGAGAGATGAGTAATGTGAGATAGCGAATAATGTGAGAGTGCTAATTTCTAGGATTGTATTCAACAGGGCATCTCTTTCCCCTGAGACAAGTTAAAACTTATCGCCCAGTAATCAGAGCCGAGAGTGAATACAGATCACTAGTGACATTGTTGACCAGACCACACACTAGAAGTCCATTCACAATCGGCTTGAGAATGGTCCAGGACGGACCGAAACGTCGTCGTCCCTTCACCTTCTAGTGTGTGGTCTGGTCAACATACTTCAGCCACGTTATTGTGACTCATCGCCTGCAGATCACTAGTGACATTGTTGAGGTCCACAGCTTACTGCAGGCTGAACCCGGCCTTCCTGCTCTCAAGCTTTAATCATGCATATCACGTCTTTGTTATCTCGTCGTGTATTGCAGACAATATACATTTAATAAAGCTTTGGTCTGCTGTATACATTCCAGCCAAGACGAAGAGTGCTAACGAGCCCAGCTTCAACGTGGTTGATCCTAAGTTTGGAGAAAGCGCATATTTACGTTAAGTATGTCTTCTAGAGAGAAGCTCTTGAAATGCTCCAGATACTTGGGTTTATGAGACAGAGAAGAGTAACTCTTCGAGAGAGAGAGAGAGAGAGGAGGAAGGAAGGAGAGAGGGAAGGAATGAGGCCCCGGGGCATCTTGGTCAAGACACGCAGGAATCAGAAAAAGATCAGAGGAATACCTTGACCCTCGAAAGGAAGTTGTAGAATGGACTGACGCCAACTTTTCCAAATCGACAGCTGAAGCCAGTTTTAAGAACCCCAGTTGCCGCAATTATTTCTAGATTGCCAATTAGATCGGAACACCACCTCGTTGCTGACCTCGGTCAACACATGCCAGCTGCTGACCTCAGGATGGTACATAGTTATTGCCATTTAACAAGCGTCAAATGACAATTGGGTTTTGTCGAGAGTTGAATAATATTATCTTAACTGAGTTGACTCCTTTGCTGTTCTGATTACCTTGTGGTTGATACCGGGTTGATACCTGGTTGATGGGGTTCTGGGAGTTCTTCTACTCCCCAAGCCCGGCCCGAGGCCAGGCTTGACTTGTGAGAGTTTGAACAAATATGCGTTGTTGTTCAAGATTCGCTACTTGGAACAAAAAGCTCCAAGCAGCACGGGCTATGGTGAGCCCTTAGTTTCCTGGCGAAAGGTCAGTAGTTACATAAAATCCAGACAACGCAAGGTAAAACAATTCGGCCTATGAAGCTGTAATTAGATGATAGGTTCATGTATACAGGTTGTGTTAGTTACTCTGCCCAATCTTTTAACATAACCAGAAACGTGCGAACCCAAGCAACCTACCCAACCTATCGAGTCTGATGAATTGGAAACGTTGATATTTGCGAGCCGTTATTTATTATAATACCTGGTTGATACCTGGTTGATGGGGTTCTGGGAGTTCGTCTACTCCCCAAGCCCGGCCCGAGGCCAGGCTCGACTTGTGAGAGTTTGGTCCACCAGGCTGTTGCTTGGAGCGGCCCGCAGGCCCACATACCCACCACAGCCCGGTTGGTCCGGCACTCCTTGGAGGAATAAATCTAGTTTCCTCTTGAAAATGTCCGGTCGCATTTATTTCGCATTTTCATGTCCTGAAAAAATAGGTCGCATTTATACTGTTGGTTTCCATTACGTACAAAACACGACCTATGAATTCAGAAGGCGGGCTGTTACCAGTTAACCAATTACCAAAGTTTGTATTTACTTAACCCATTTCACCCTATTGTATAAAAAAAAACTAAATAAGTCCAGCCTATTTGTGAATGAACTAATTAATCTGACGAAAACGATTTGGGGGGCTCTGATTGGTCGGGTTGCTGAGAACGGCAATTGTGTATTGTTGTAGGTGATTGTTGAGGAAATGGGGATTGTTGAGACACTTGTAAACACATAGTGAAAACGAGACTAAAATGGTGTCAAGAATCTGGATATGAATGTAGCTAGTTCAGTGTAGCTATAGCTTACAGTGATTCAGTGTAGCTATTGCTTACAGTGATTCTTTGTAACTATAGCTTACAGTGGCTCAGTGTAGCTATAACCTACAGTGATTCAATGTAACTATAGCTTACAGTGGCTCAGTGTAGCTATAACCTACAGTGATTCAGTGTAACTATAGCTTACAGTGGTTCAGTGTAACTATAGCCTACAGTGGCTCAGTGTAGCTATAGCTTACAGTGGTTCAGTGTAACTATAGCCTACAGTGGCTCAGTGTAGCTATAACCTACAGTGATTCAGTGTAACTATAGCTTACAGTGGTTCAGTGTAACTATAGCCTGCAGTGGCTCATTGTAGCTAAAGCCTACAGTGGCTCATTGTAGCTATAGTCTACAGTGGCTCAGTGTAGCGATCCTACAGAGCTCAGTGTAGTTCGTAGAGCAGCTCTATGTTTCCCATCCTGAGTTTAACACTAATATAACTAAGTGTGCTGAACCTAGCGTAGTTCATCCTGTATTTTACACTCGTAATACTGTCAGTGTATTTCTCGAAGTATACTCGGGTATACTCGGGTATACTCTAAGAGCTACAGACTGCTGCAGTATACACAGCAGGAGTGTATATAAATGACTAATTGTATCTTCCTTTACATAATACAATGCGCTTAAGATATATTTATAATGACAGGCGGTTAAGTGGAACTCTTGCTGTGGTTAGATAATCAGTAGCCACAGCTGGGTGCCCAATTAAGGCGCTTTGTTGATTAAATATTGTGTAATATTGAATTGTAATATTTGTATTATTATAGTATTAGGTTACTATATATCATCATAGCGTGATATATTAGTGATATAATCCTTGGAGTAGGGTGGTGGGCTCGAACGCGCGTACTGTGGGGGTTACATTGTGGGATTTGCCTTCAAACGTTTACGGGTATTTTTGGAGTTGTTGGTATACTTAGATTGGTCGGTATTGTAGGGGCTTCGACTTGTGCATTTTGCAGTTCGATCACCAATGGTCCAAGTGATTGGGTATCGTTTCTGCCCTCCGTCCTATCTCTCAGTTCCTTGTTCCCATATCCCAGTTCCTTGTCTCCATATTCCAGTTCCTTATCCCTATATCCCAGTTCCTTGTCCCCATATCCCAGTTCCTTGTCCCCATATCCCAGTTCCTTGTCCCCATATCCCAGTTCCTTGTCCCCATATCCCAGTTCCTTGTCCCCATATCCCAGTTCCTTATCCCTATATCCCAGTTCCTTGTCCCCATATCCCAGTTCCTTGTCCCCATATCCCAGTTCCTTGTCCCCATATCCCAGTTCCTTGTCCCCATATTCCAGTTCCTTGTCCCCATATCCCAGTTCCTTGTCCCCATATCCCTGCCAAGTCCTACGCAGTCGTGGGGGTTCTGCACTTGCTTCTGATAATTACTTTATATATTTATTTCTTCTCCACTAGAAAGCAATATTTGCAAAACTGCGAATTCACTTGTGCATAACCCCAAGGCCCTGCCCTTCAGAGAGTTAAATGTAATTTACAAACATTTTTCACGCAAAATATTTACAAAAAACATCCCCCGCAATCAAACTAACGCGGCGATCAAACGCTCGCAGCTACCACAACATCACACACACACACACATACACAAAACCCGCATCTCCATTCCATGAACCAGATATAGCGTCGACGCCCCATTAAGCGACGTCACTCGATGCACGATCGCTTCGTTGAGTCGACGGTGATAATTCCAGGTTACGTGCTTGAGAAAAACAAGCCTTGCGACATGGCAGAAGGCGCCAAGCCCTGAGCCACCGCTCGTCTGTGTCGCGCCTCGTCAGACATCACCTAACAATAAGACCAGTGTAATACACAACATTATCTTGTCTATGAACGAAGGGTGTAGATATCAGGGGCATGAATTACAAGAATTATTACAAGACTGAGGAATAGGAGACATAGTGATAGTTGGTAAAGTAGGTTACTAGGCTTTGTATCGCATATTTATAACCATTGACTAAATTTGCAGGTTGTTGACTGAACCTGTCTGGCCTTTACATGTACGACGACTGAGCAATTAGTTGTGGTGGCATATTGTACTAATGAGTGTGAATCAGTTTATTGTTAATTCTGTCTCACACATTCCCTAATATATGTAGCACTACAGAGTGTATATGTAGCACTACAGTGTGTATATGTAGCACTACAGTGTGTATATGTAGCACTACAGTGTGTATATGTAGCACTACAGTGTGTATATGTAGCACTACAGTGTGTATATGTAGCACTACAGTGTGTATATGTAGCACTACAGTGTGTATATGTAGCACTACAGTGTGTATATGTAGCACTACAGTGTGTATATGTAGCACTACAGTGTGTATATGTAGCAATACAGAGTGTATATGTAGCCCTACAGTGTGTATATGTAGCACTACAGTGTGTATATGTAGCACTACAGTGTGTATATGTAGCACTACAGAGTGTATATGTAGCACTACAGTGTGTATATGTAGCACTACAGTGTGTATATGTAGCAATACAGTGTGTATATGTAGCACTACAGTGTGTATATGTAGCACTACAGTGTGTATATGTAGCACTACAGTGTGTATATGTAGCAATACAGTGCTATAGATCCTGGCCTGGTAGTTAATATTAAGGGGTTAATAACCATTGTTAAAATCCACTCCACTAAATGCACTTCCCCAAGTTTAGAATAATTTAGTTATACAGTAACCATAACCTTATAAATATTAGTCTTGTATAAATATTGTAGCGAAATAAACAGTGACTAGTAATCGTTCTGTTTAATAATTTATATATTGTATAAATCAAAAGTAATTGCATCTCAAAAAATAATCCAATATAGAAATGTGATAAAATTGGAGGCGATGAGTCACAATAACGTGGCTGAAGTATGTTGACCAGACCACACACTAGAAGTTGAAGGGACGACGACGTTTCGGTCCGTCCTGGACCATTCTCAAGTCGATGAGAATGGCATCGACTTGAGAATGGTCCAGGACGGACCGAAACGTCGTCGTCCCTTCAACTTCTAGTGTGTGGTCTGGTCAACATGTGATAAAATTGCTATTTGGGTCCTGTAGTTGAGAGGCGGGGTCCAAAGAGCCAAAGCTCACCCCCCGCAAACACACAGTGTTGAGGACACGTTACACGATTAGTAGTTTCTAAATCAACTTTGACAGTGAGAAGATCATGTGGTCACGTTACGACAGCTTCGGTCTCTGAGCTGACCACATGGTCACCAGGGAGGTAAAGAGGCCGAGGTCTGTGATACGGAGAGTTGTGGAGGCTGGAGATGGGGGTGAGAGACTAGGTGGGGGAGGGGGAGCTGTCATCACGTATATAAACACATCAACTCGACTCATCTTCACAGTTCATCCTTAAACGCCGTAAACAGAACCAAAAAAGGAGTCCTTCCTAGACGTCACACGGAACATGTTCTCGGTAAGATTATCCCTCGAGGTTCTCTGTCTCTCTCTCTCGAGGTGAAAGATTGATTCAAGATTAAGCCACCTAAGAGGTGACACGGATACAAGTAGCCCGGGATCTCTTGAACAAATCCACAAGGGCATTGATGAGGGGCTTGAACCTACTCACGGAATGCCTTGGGGATTTGTTCATTGATACATCAGGTTATTGTGATTTCTGTGTGTGTAGGATCTCTTAATTGTCCCCTCGCTACATGGTTCCCTTGTGCTACACCTTCTCAGGGGGGATTTATAAGCTTAAGTGTCGTAATTTCCGTCCAAGTTGTGCTCAGACCTGATCGACGGTTCATTAGCAAAACCTTCAAACCGGTCTCAGCGACCAGTCAAACTGATTGGAAGTGTATCTTTTGTGCATCAGGTTAGTTTTTATTGTCTTGTGACTCTCAAGGGAAGTGTGAAATGTGTTCCAATTAACATTATTTTGGATAATTAAGCTTTATCGGTCATCGATGATGTTGCCATTATTGTGAGTATCAGTAAGTCAGATAGTGAATCGCGGTGTCCGTTTATATGCCCCATGTCGTTGGCTTGGGCTTAGATGATCTTGTGCTCAGATGTATTGCTTTCAGAAGACCTAAGCAAAGACGTGCGTAGGATGTTCGGTAGAGGTTCACAGGACCAACCAACAAGCACAGTCGGGTCACAGGAGTGAGTTTATGGGTCCTCCTCGATTTGATGGGGAGTGAAGAGATGGGTTATAGTGAGGGCTCTAACTCTCCACCCTCTTCACGATTGATTGATTGATGAAGATTAAGCCACCCAAGAGGTGGCACGGGCATGAATAGCCCGTAAGTGGTGGCCCTTTCGAGCCATTACCAGTATCAAAAGATGATACTGATGATCTGTGGAGGCGCAACTGCACCCTGCGTGACGGGAGATGTCTCCCGGACCAAGTGTGGCATGACCCTCTTCACGACCAAAGATAACATTTACTACAAAAATCTTCCACTTGTAGGCTATTCATCCCTGTGCCACCTCTTGGGTGGCTTAAACTTCGTCAATCAATCAATCTCCACCCTCGCTGCTTCAAATTCAAAGTTCTGTGGGATCATGTTGTCATCAAAAGCGACACGATGTCTTGTGTGTTAGAGTTTCTTATTAGTGATATTAATCGGCCTATTTGTTGATATATATCGGCCCATTAGTTAATCTTTATCAGATTTTGGTTGATATATATCAGCACATTATCACATGGTGGTGTGTTTGCAGAAGTTTGTTGTGTGCTCTTTACTGGCGATGGTCACCGCGACTCCCCAGGGGTACGGGCCGCCTCCGTCGTACGGTACCCCGTCAGGTCCAGTAGTCCCTATTCTGAAGGACGAGCGCCAGGGGCCTGACCAGGCCGGCAACTACAAGTTCGACTTCGAGACTAGTGATGGCATCAGTCGTCAGGAGCAGGGCGCCCCCCAGGGTCCGACTGGCGCCGTAGCAGCTCAGGGAGCTTGGAAGTGAGTAACTGTGTTCTATTGATGAGTATCATACGCTTCGCAGACATATCTTTAAAAGAAACTGAGACCTTGAAGACTCAGTTGGTTGACTGATATCTTTCAAAGAAACTGAGACCTTGAAGACTCAGTTGGTTGACTGAAGGCAGGAGCCTTTAGATTTACATCTTTTCCAGGTTCACTTTCCCTGACGGGACTACTGGAGCCTTTAGATTCGTAGCCGATAATGAGGGCTACCGGCCGGAGTCTCCCCTGCTGCCCACGCCCCCTCCTCTTCCCGCCCATGCCATCGCCCAGATCGAGTTCGCACGCCAGCAGGAAGCCGCCGGCGGTCCCCGACCCCAGTACGGTCCTCCTAATTCCTCTCCAGGATACAACTAAACAATGATCAACATTAATCACGTACTCGTCCGGCCCTCTGACTTGTCTTCACATAAGTTGTCTGAAACTCTTCATGGAAGCTGAGCCACCGGAGTTAACATCATGTAGTATGGAGACATTGACTGGATAGTCCCCCGACTTTGCAGTGTTGGAAGGAGCCTCCCCGTGTTGTCCCCTCAATTGTTGTGGCGTCAGTTGCAACAGCACTTTGCTCTCAATTTCAGTCCAAATGTATTATTGATTTTAACGTTCAATCATTACGTGTTCAATCGTGAATGAGCTAAATGCACCCGTTGAACCAGCATGTGTCTTTTGCAGAACTCACCATTTTTTAAATAAACACATTATTTACGGTATATTTTAACTACATAAACCTAATTTATCCTATTTGCTATTAGTCTATTGACATTTTGGTCTACCTGTTTGAAAAAGTTCGGTACTGAACCTGCAGTCAATAAAGGGCCACAACTAGGCAGTATTGGACCGATTAACAAATTCCCATATTGGATTGTGTTATCATCTTACAAATGAAGTCAAATAAACAACGGTTCAACGCTTATTAAACAAAGCGAGAGGGAAGGAAGGAAGGAAGGAATTATCAGGGGAAAGCGCCGTTGTTGTTGTGTTGTTATAGATGCAGCTACTCGGAACAGGTTCCAAGTAGCACCGGCTATGGTGAGCCCGTAACTTACCTGGCACAGGAGCGGGCCAAGTAGCACGGGCTATGGTGAGCCCGTAACTTACCTGGCACAGGAGCGGGGCAAGTAGCACGGGCTATGGTGAGCCCGTAACTTACCTGGCACAGGAGCGGGGCAAGTAGCACGGGCTATGGTGAGCCCGTAACTTACCTGGCACAGGAGCGGGGCAAGTAGCACCGGCTATGGTGAGCCCGTAACTTACCTGGCACAGGAGCGGGGCAAGTAGCACGGGCTATGGTGAGCCCGTAACTTACCTGGCACAGGAGCGGGGCAAGTAGCACGGGCTATGGTGAGCCCGTAACTTACCTGGCACAGGAGCGGGGCA
Organism: Procambarus clarkii; assembly: GCF_040958095.1. Taxonomy (NCBI): domain Eukaryota; kingdom Metazoa; phylum Arthropoda; class Malacostraca; order Decapoda; family Cambaridae; genus Procambarus; species Procambarus clarkii. The sequence goes on along the minus strand of NC_091229.1, from coordinate 22,140,116 downwards.
AGTAGCACGGGCTATGGTGAGCCCGTAACTTACCTGGCACAGGAGCGGGGCAAGTAGCACCGGCTATGGTGAGCCCGTAACTTACCTGGCACAGGAGCGGGGCAAGTAGCACGGGCTATGGTGAGCCCGTAACTTACCTGGCACAGGAGCGGGGCAAGTAGCACGGGCTATGGTGAGCCCGTAGTGGACTTACCTGGCACAGGAGCGGGGCAAGTAGCACGGGCTATGGTGAGCCCGTAGTGGACTTACCTGGCACAGGAGCGGTGCTGCTTGGGGAATACGACTATATAGCACTTGGAATTGTCAGGATAAGGCACCATCTGGTCACCACTTGGTCCGGGAGACATCTCCCGTCACGCAGGGTGCAGTCGCACCTCCACAGATCTCCAGTATCATCTATTGATACTGGAAATGGCTCAAAAGGGCCACCACTTACGGGCTATTCATGCCCGTGCCACCTTTTGGGTGGCTTAATCTTCTCTCTCTCTCTCTCTCAGGATAAGGATTTGGGATGGGACGGGTGGCGGGAGAAATGGTGACCAACCACTTCTGGGACGGTCGGGGATTGAACACTTCACAATTGTTCATTGCGAAGTGAACAATGAACTTCACTTTGATATCGTATCCATTGAAATATATAGACAATGAAAATAATGTTACATGTGTTTTACGAGAAACAAAACAAACTCCAGCTATTTGTTAGGAGTCGCTAAGGTATCTGGAGCGTTCCTGGAGATGACTAGAGCTACACTCTCGTTATGTTGTCCGGAGAGTTGCCATATCCACTCCTCTCCCCAGTCCAACACCATCGTTATCTTGAGATTATCTTGAGATGATTTCGGGGCTTTTTAGTGTCCCCGCGGCCCGGTCCTCAACCAGGCCTCCACCCCCAGGAAGCAGCCCGTGACAGCTGACTAACACCCAGGTACCTATTTTACTGCTAGGTAACAGGGGCATAGGGTGAAAGAAACTCTGCCCATTGTTTCTCATCGCCGGCGCCTGGGATTGAACCCAGGACCACAGGATCACAAGTCCAGCGTGCTGTCAGCTCGGCCGACAGCACGGCCGAGCTGTCGGCCGAGCTGACAGCACGCTGGACTTGTGATCCCCCCCCCCCCCGGTCGTTTAGTATATCGTCTCTCAATCTCTTCCCCCCCCCCCCCCCACACAGACACGTCAGTCTCTTCTCTCCAGTTGCCACAACGACAATGGTATACTCAAATGCTCGCTCCGAACCTATCGACAGCTGACTAACTCCCAGGTACCCATTTACGGCTAGATGAAAGTGAAAGAAACTCTACCCATTTCCTTCTGTTTCGACAAGGAATCGATCCCGGGTCTGTGGATTGCGAATCCCGATCGCTGTCCGCTCTAGTTGGCCAGAGAGAGAAAAATATATGTAGTATAAATAAAGGAGAAAAGAGGTTGGGGGGGGGGTCAGAATATTAGACAAGCGACGTCTATAAATGTGGGATCCAAGAGCTAACAGCTTTATCCTGCAGGTGCAAAATTGTGCCCACAGGATCGAGGATACGATGGGCCTGAAACAGAGACTCTACGGGTGGTAACTCATTCGTCAGCAATGTCCTTCGTAGCGCTAAATAGGACCGCTTTATTTACAGGACACGACATTCATCGGCTAGTTGACCAGACCACACACTAGAAAGTGAAGGGACGACGACGTTTCGGTCCGTCCTGGACCATTCTCGACTTGAGAATGGTCCAGGACGGACCGAAACGTCGTCGTCCCTTCACCTTCTAGTGTGTGGTCTGGTCAACTTACTTCAGCCACGTTATTGTGACTCATCGCCTAGTTTCGTCCAGATTTCATAGTTGGTTTCAAAGACGTTTCAATATCGGAATAAATTTCTTAAATACAGCATCTGTCTTCATAATGTATTGTACTCCATGTTTTTAGAACGTTCAGTATAAATTTACTCTCATATCCGTAACTTCAAATAATTAAATTTTGTTGTTGAACCAAGAGATTTAAAATAATGTTAAATTACAGACCACTTTAATGATGTAAATCTATAAAGTTAACAATTATAAATAAATACATAACATTTACAGTGCTATCAGAATGGAAGAGGTGTGGAACCACTCATGCAGAACAAACACTTATACATTCATCAAGCAAAAATCTTTAAAGGGGCACTCGGAAAATATGCTTTCTTCAGTAAACTCACCAACAAGAGTCATCTCTGTTCGTATTGCTTTAGTAGTCGCCATCAGCAGCTAACGAGGACTAGGAATTATATTTTGTTTCATGGGTAACTATGTGCAGGAGGATGTAGCAAGTTTATGTGGTCGGCGATGGTTCAGTTGTATCCTGGTCTGGGAGGAGGAGCGCCGTACTGGGGTCGGGGACCGCCGGCGGCTTCCTGCTGGCGTGCGAACTCGATCTGGGCGATGGCGTGTGGGGGAAGAGGAGGGGGCGTGGGCAGCAGGGGAGACTCCACGCGGTAGCCTGCACCGTCAGCTACGAACTTGAAGTTTGCGGGAGTGCCGTCAGGGAAGGTGAACCTGCAACGATGTGAAATTGCTGTCAGCCGTCTGCTAGATTCACAGGTTGTTATAGATAGTTCTCAATGTTTCATTAATTAACAAAATGACTGATTACTTTAGTCTCGATGGATCATCTACGACCAGTACCACAAGAATACTCACGACCATCCTCCCTGAGCTGCCACGGCCCCAGCTGGGCCCTGAGGGGCGCCCTGCTCCTGACGATTGATGCCGTCACCAGTCTCGAAGTTGAAGTTGTAGTTGCCGGCCTGGTCAGGTCCCTGACGATCGTCCTTTAGGATGGGCACAACAGGACCTGAGGGGGCGCCGTAGGATGGTGGAGGTGGCCCGTACCCCTGGGGCGCCGCGGCCGCCACCGCCACTACGACACACAATACCAACTTCTGCAAGAATATGTAGCCATTGTGGTGATGACCTCCAACTGGTCTTCCTCATCTGATGACCCAGAAACAATATGGGTGACCTTCATGAGCTTAGACACTTGGAACTGCCTGACCTATCCAGTGGAACCTCTATCAAACTATATCATCGCCCTTCCATCACCTGGATCCTCACCCGTATACTTCGCTTTATGTTACAAAGAATATAAAGATTTTTTATTCAAGCACGGTGCTCTCACATATTTACGAGTACCTGAACTGCAAAATCTATCAGTGAATGTCTTTAAAACCTAATGAAATCATGTGAATATTTATTATTTCGGAGAAACATAAGCACAGAGCTGGTTGTTTTATGTGCATGTGTGTAAAATTCGCTTAGCGTGAACCACAACATTCTACCAGTATACAACTAAAATGAAAACATTGAAGCGCATGTAGCAGCTGCGTTATATTGTAGGTGTAGACAACGACAGTTGTCCAGCTCGAGACAGTCCCGGAGAGGTCCTTACCGAGAACATGTTGCTTCTGATGTCTTGGCTGGACTGTGGTGATGGGCCGAGCTGCAGCCTTTATATACTTCTTGATCTTCCCTCCACGACCACTCCCCCCGGCCCCCTGCATCATCTAGTTCTTGGCCTCTTCATCCTCTTTGCTCCTTGCTGACCGCGAGGACGCCCAGGTGCGGTAACACGACCACATCCCTCAGTGGATTAAGGCCAAACCTTTCATGCCATCAGCCACACCTCTCATGCCACCAGCCACACCTCTCATGCCACCAGCCACATCTCTCATGCCATTGGCCACACCATTCGTGCCAGCATCCACAACTCACCTACGTCCCTCGAACATGAAGTTGACAATGAGTCAGTGATCTAGCGTTGGTGTCTTCAATTCTCCTGCTGGAGACAATGGAGGAAAACTATTAAAAAAGTGAATCTGTAAAGTTCCTTTGCAGACTATATGATCAGTTCTCGGCCGCTTCATCACTACAGATAATGTACTCAACGCTGAGTTTAGCCTTTTTAAATTAACTTATGCTTGTTTTGAAACTACGGTCATTAATGTCTGGATGATTAGATCAGGGATAGGGTCAAGATGAGGAGGTTCTTGACCGCAGGGGATGCTCATGACGACCTTGAGTGACAGTGTTGATGAGTCGACCATGGACCTGATTGATTGCTTTCACTCGCGTTGGCTAGTTTATTGTGCACCTCATAAACTCATCTGTGAGTGGTTGTGTATTGTGCACTCCTTATACTCATATCGTGAGTGATAGTTTACTGTGTACCTCATAAACTCATCATGCGAGTGATAAGTTTAGTGTGTACTTCATACTCATCCTGTGAGTTGTAGTTTATTGTGTAATCATATACTCATCCTGTGAGCGATGAGTATTGGAAGGGCTTTGATGGCAGGTCTTCGCGACGAGTTCTGGTTCATTGCGACACTCTTCCCCAGATATTTAAAAAAGACGAAAGGAAATAGAAATGAGTGAGGCGAGAAAGATAGGGGACAGAGCGAGTGAAACTGTTCCTTCACTCATTTCTAAACCGCTGCCTGACTCAGCACTTTTGTTAACAGCATAAAACACAGATATTTACTAAAAGACCACGTCGTTAGTTCGCCTCCCCCCCCCCCACCCCACTCTCTTTTTTTCCCCGCCCCCTTATTCACCATCTGTCTCTTACCGCAATTTGACATCTGTCTACTCTCCCTGATTCATTTCCTGCCTCACTCACTCATCTGTGCCATTGCTCCCTATTCACCACCTATCTCTCTCTCATCTATTCATCACCTGTGCCATCTCGCCTTCACCCATTGGCTCCTGTGGAGGATATTTTGTGATGGTGTTATAGGTGGGAGTTAAGATGTATCCAAGATACATTACCTGTGTCCGTGCTGTATCGTATAAGCTGTGAGGGGTCGGGTGGGTGGGGGGTTGAATGTGTGCCTTTGAGCCGCACACACACTCCTCACTTCTAAAGCTATCCTTGCAGCCAGCGTTCCCACCGTCAAGAAATTGACGTATTAAAATGCCCTAACCTAACCAACCAGAGGAACCCACGAACAGAACACGAGACATTATGTCATTTTTCGCGATCCCTGTCACAGATTAGTTTAAGTAAACGGGTTCAATTAAGCTACAACTGAGATGTAATTGAGGCCTAATAATAATAATGATAGTTGTAGTATTCCAACTACTACAATTATAGCTGCTATCATAACAACAACCACTGTTACAACTATTACTACTAACGGGACTATTACTATCGTCAGCTGTAAATATTAGTTTGCTCTAAAATAGCCATCGACTTGGAAGACTTGACTTGGTATCTGAAATCTGTGAGTGTTGTATCTTGGTCTCAGGCTGTGGTATGTGACAGCTTCTCCTCGCTATCTTAAAGGACTTTTCCTGCTCCTTCTCCTCATCCTTCTTTTCCTCCAGCTCGTCTTGCACCTCCTCCAAGTCTTATATAGTTATTATTCTCATTTTTGTCCATTCTTCCATTGTCTCCTTTGCGTCCGCTTGCTACTACCTCTTCCTATTTCTTATTTTTGGTCCTTCCACCTTCTGCTTTTGCTGTCTTTCTCCTGTCTTCTGCTGCTGCTGCTTCCTCCTGCTACCTTCTGCTGATCTTCCTGATAGTACTGCTTGATCCTGTGCCATCTAATGTTGCTCCTGTAGCTGCTGCTGCTGTTGCTGCTGCTGCTGCTACTGGTGCTGCTGCTGTTACTGCTGCTGCCTCCTGCTAGAGCAGCGTCCACCTGTCACCTTCTGCAGCTCGCAGCTGGACTCTGTCACCCCCCCCCCCCGTATTTCTACTTACACTTTCCCTCACTTCTTGCTCAGACTCTGGTAATGCTCACGTCTCTACTGTTATTTCGTTTAACAATCGCAGGAGACTGAAAGGGAAGGTTGTTTTCCTGGGTTTAATGGAGGAGTTGCTGTTGAGGGGGTCTGTCTTTTTGTCATTATCTCCCATTATTTTTGACCTAGTTAAATATATTGTCCTCGCACACTCAGTCACACGTCTCCAGGACTAATCTTATACACTTAGATACCAGACGCAGTGTTGTTCTTGCAAGAAATGTCTGAAAGGATTTGGTCCTTCTGGAGACTGCACATTGGTCAGGACCCCCAATGTTGTCGAGATAGGACACCTGTATTTTGGCTTGCATCGAGGGCCCCACCAGGTTGAACTCTTGACCTTCCCCTAGGAACCCCACAACAGTTCACTAACTCTTGTACTATTTACTGATAGATGAACTGTGGCATCAGGGTGAAAGGAAACTTGCCCAACCACTTCTACCCCAATAGGTTGGAGTGAACACACGTCCCTAGGTTTAGAGCTAAGGATGTAGATTAGTGTGATGCAGGACCCTAAGTAAGCGATGGGCTTGAGGAGTGACGTATATTGTAGTTCTCTGTCACCAAGAGGCATTTTCTTATAGATAATTGCAATAATACATTAAACCAACCCACACAACTGGCGACACCCAACCCACGGACCTGACGATACTCAAACCATACAGCTGACCACACAGCTGAGGACAACCAACTCACACATCTGACCACAACCAACCTACACATTTGAAATGAAAGCTAAGTATCGACGTTTCGGTCGGTCATGGACCTTTATCGAGTCGTAAATTTTACTTGATAAGGGTCCAGGACTTGATACGGGTCCAGGACTTGATAAGGATCAATGACGGACTAAAACCCTTGTTATTTCCTTCCCTGCACGGGCCGGGTCACTAGGTTCAAGCGCGTTATTGTTACTGAGGATCTACATTGGTATTTTAGATTTTGATGTATGATGCAGGCGATGAGTCACAATAACGTGGCTGAAGTATGTTGACCAGACCACACATTAGAAATTGAAGGGACGACGACGTTTCGGTCCGTCCTGGACCATTCTCAAGTCGATTGTGTCGTCGTCGAGTGTGTCGATTGTGATTGTGTCGAAACGTCGTCGTCCCTTCAATTTCTAGTGTGTGGTTTGATGTATGATGATTCTCTACACTTAGATCTAATATGCTGTTATCTTGTTTGAAAATGCATTTAACGTCCTTTAAGTTTTCAGTTAGCTTTTTATTTGTCATATGTAAGCGTAGTTATTTAAATTACCCTCAATAACCTTTAGGACACATTTATATAATCTTGTATCCATTCAGATGTTAGTGTTTATATATATATTTTTTTTTTTACCCATTCACAGACTAATGAATAGCTGACTCATTTATGATTCAATTTTGTTTCAATTGTCTTGCCTACTTGTATGACAATTGTTGAGGCCACTGACAATCCTTGTGAACTTCCTTAATTTAAGCCAAAGAGGTTAATGGAAATATGACAACTTCTTTCATTTTTACTGAGAAAAATCATTATAAACAAATGATAAATATACAAACCTGGTGTGCTCAACACATGGTTCGGTAAAGAGTAATCCAGAAGGGTATATACGATTCATACATAGTATTTATCGCTAACTTGGTAAAAATCACTGATACTATAGTCTGTTCCCGTCTTGATGTCCCAACTTTGTACATGTGACTCAAGCCATCGCCAACCGGTAATAAGAACCTGGAGGGCAACAGCTTGTGTTGTGTGACTGTGGGAGAGGACTAGTCAGTGGGTGGGGAAGGTGAGTGGGTGAAGTCGGTGATGGTTTAGTTGTATCCTGGTCTGGGAGGAGGAGCGCCGTACTGGGGTCGGGGACCGCCGGCGGCTTCCTGCTGACGAGCGAACTCAATCTGGGCGATGGCGTGTGGGGGGAGAGGAGGAGGCGTGGGCAGGAGGGGGGACTCCACGCGGTAGCCTGCACCGTCAGCTACGAACTTGAAGTTTGCGGGAGTGCCGTCAGGGAAGGTGAACCTGCAACGATGTGAAATTTCTGTTAGCTGTCTGCTAGATTCACAAGTTGTTGTAGATAGTTCTCAATGTTTCATTAATTAGCAAAGTGACTGGTTATTTTATAGTCCCGTTATTTCATGGTTATTCTATAGTCTACGACCAGTACCACAAGAATACTCACGACCATCCTCCCTGAGCTGCCACGGCCCCAGCTGGGCCCTGAGGGGCGCCCTGCTCCTGACGATTGATGCCGTCACCAGTCTCGAAGTTGAAGTTGTAGTTGCCGGCCTGGTCAGGTCCCTGACGATCGTCCCTCAGGATGGGCACAACAGGACCTGAGGGGGCGCCGTAGGATGGTGGAGGTGGCCCGTACCCCTGGGGCGCCGCGGCCGCCACCGCCACTACAACACACAACACCAACTTCTGCAAGAACATGTAGCCATTGTAGTGATGACCGCGAGCTGTCTTCTTCATCTGGTTAATACGAAGCAACGTGATATATGGTGATATACTACTGCCTCTCCACACCAGACGAACCCAACGACCTCAACCAGAAAAAAATTTCCCACCACTACCTAATCGTCTTATCTTCCCTTATCTTGAGAGGTTATCTTGAGATGATTTCGGGGCTTAGTGTCCCCGCGGGCCGGTCCTCGACCAGGCCTCCACCGCCAGGAAGCAGCCCGTGACAGCTGACTAACTCCCAGGTACCTATTTACTGCTTATAGCACCCATTTACACTATATTACTACACTATATTACACTATATTTAACCTATATTATACACCCATTACATAGTACTCATTTACTGCCCAAGCACCTTTCCACTACCCCCCTCCCTCCCCCTGGCTACTCCACTACGTTATTGGACCACTTAATAATTGGTTATATATCAAAGACGACGCTGCTCAGGTAGAGAATTTTAATCGAGATATCATTATCATTGTACCATTAATGTGAATTAATAAATTTGATCGTATATGATTAAAATATTTTTGTAAGGCTTCTTTATCCATTTTACATCCAAGAGACACTTCACTTACCTAGCCGTCACCATGTTAAAAAGAGATTTTTCATGTAAATAAATAATAAAGATCTTATCATTAAAGTTGAATAAAGTTCTTAGTGACATGCTAACCTGTATGAGGCAGTGTGAGTGGCCCATCGATTGTTAAAATATGAAAATCTACTGGGAAATGAATGCAAACAAGACCTAAAAGGGTGAAAGAAATAGTAAAGATTTGATCAAGCATATGAAGAATTTGATTACGTTTGGTGGAGCCAAACTTTAAAAGAGGTGATGACCAACACCATGCGAGTCCCGGAGTGGTCCTTACCGAGAACATGTTGCTTGTGATGTCTTGGCTGGACTGTGGTGATGGGCCGAGCTGCAGCCTTTATATACCTCATGATCCCCACCCTTCTCCCCGACCTCTTCCTTCCCCCCCGGCCCCAGCATCATCTAGTTCTCGGGCTCTTCACCCTCTTTGCTCCTTGGTGACCCTGAGGACGTCCAGGTGTGGCGGCAACACGACCACTTCTCTCAGTGGATTAAGGCCACCAGTCACACCTCTCATGTCAGTCGGGGGTGACCTGATACATCCTCGGTGGAGCTTATAGATCCATTGACTTATCATCAATACGTCTATTGCCGCATTCTCTGGAATATGCCCAGCGCATAAGAGTTTTTTATTTTTTTACCCCACTCCTGCTTTCTTAACATACACTGTAAATCCGGGTGAATATGTCAGAGAGGAAGAAGAAGAGGTTTTTTTTTATTAATACATTAGGTACATCTGCATTAGTGCAGCTACTCTAGACTATATGGAGTACAGTGTGTCAAAAAAGCTAACTAGGCGATGCTATAAACTCCCCATCACACAGGATGGTTAGTCATACAGAAGCATGTGATAGGCAGTTTGCACTGGCAGACTCTAGGTGCAGTATGAGGATATCATCAACACAAGATTGAATAAGGTAGCAGTGGTAATAAAAGTCCCCATCTCGCAGGATGGTTAGTCATACAGAGCCATGTGTTTAGTAGCCGGCACTGGCAAATTTTGGGTACACTGTGAGGATATCTTCAAGAATACGAGAGTGAATAATTACAAAGCTCCAGGTACCTCATGCCAACTGGTCTGAAAGGTCTAATAACTGGGCATTCAGTGATGTAGTGCGGGATATCGTGCCGTAGTTCCTGCTCACAGAGTTTGCAACTGGAGTGCTCAGGATTGGGAGATCCGTCACCTGCAGCCACCTGCCACAGGTAACGGTAACCCAACCTGATCCTTGCAACCACTGTGTCGCACAGTCTAGTGGACGTTTTGTGCTGCCCATAGATATAGGTTTCAGATCTGAACAAATTATAGCTTTTTATACTAGTACTTTCAGGTCGTTGGGAGTCAGTAATTTCTTTCCTATCAGATCTGAGTGTTTGGACCAATACAGTTTTGACAGCAGAGATAGGGATACCTAGATCTAATTCAACTTCATCCTTGTTACACGGAGAAGAAGAAGAGGTGGTGTTAGGGGTTCAGCTGAGTCCACCCCTGCTCCTCCCGGGTAGACCCAGGTCGCTCCTGCCAGCAAGTAGATGGGACTCTGGGACCACTCCAAGTCACGGCAGCCAACCAAGAACCTTCGATATCTAGTCCAGGGGAGTTGTGGTTGAGTGGACACGCGCTCCGCTCTCAGTAAGGCTGAAGTGTGATACCAGCTGGACCAATGTCGTTTGTGGAGAGAAAAAATATGAACAGAAAGAAAGAAATGCAAATGATATAATAGGAATGAACAGGAGTAAAAGAACGAGAGGAGATGGGTTATCGTCGCTGATATCACTGCGTGATGACATAATTCTTAAGTTCTAACTAAATCAGTTTTTCTTAATATTAAACCGCATATGAAACCCAGTTCTCCAATCAGACCTCCGCAGTCAGACCTTCATTTGCCTCTGATTTACCACCACCTTTGGGATTCCTCCGCCTTTTGCTAGTTCTCCTGATGTTACCATTTCATCATGTTATCGCCCACTGCTTCTCCTGCTAGTGAGTGATCCGCCCACCTGCTACCTTCTGCTGCTCTTCCTGATGGTACTGTTTGATCCTGTGCCACCTAATGCTGTTCCTCTTTCTGCTGCTGTTGCTGCTGCTGCTGCTTCCTCCTGCTAGAGCAGCGTCCACCCGTCACCTGCAGCTCGCAGCTGGACTCTGTCACCCCCGTATTTCTACTCACACTTTCCCTCACTTTTTGCGCAGATTCTGGTAATGTTCACGTCTCCACCGTGCTTAACGTTGATGATCAAGGCAGATGTGTTATGTGAAAGAACTGATGGCTGACTTTCTCCTTTTTTAACTAAGGCTAAGGTGCATTAGGGCTGTCGATTGACACGCAATGAAGCTGCAAGCAAGAGCTGTTATCCTGCCTCATCTGAAGCCTAGAGGCTCGTTTATTACATGAGAACGTTCTTTGCAATTGCTTATTATATGAGGAACCTGGTGACGTTTCAAGCACGAGCCTTATTCCTACATCAGCTTTGTTGGAACATGATTCTATAGACTTAATTATTTCATGAAATTATTATATGCATCATTAGGAATAAATTTTATTTAATTATAAGTAATAATCATATAATATAACTCTCTCTCTCTCTCTCTCTCTCTCTCTCTCTCTCTCTCTCTCTCTCTCTCTCTCTCTCTCTCTCTCTCTCTCTCTCTCTCTCTCTCCCTCTCTCTCTCTCTCTCTCTCTCTCTGTCTCTCTCTCTCTCTCTCTCTCTCTCTCTCTCTCTCTCTCTCTCTCTCTCTCTCTCTCTCTCTCTCTCTCTCTCTCTCTCTCTCTCTCTCTCTCTCTCTCTCTCTCTCTCTCTCTCTCTCTCTCTCTCTCTCTCTCTCTCTCTCTCTCTCTCTCTCTCTCTGGAGAGAGACATAGGGAGGTCAATTTGGACAAAATGTGACCAATCGCCGTTTTCACTAATTTGCATATTTTCGGCAAAAAAAAATTGTAATTTAAAACTCCAAATATGTGCAATTACCGTGAATTCGCCTCAAAAATAACGCTCAAGAGTCATATTTCCGACAGGCAACTTATTTTGAAAACTGGAGACAAGGGGCTAGGGGTCACGGGGTCACGGGAGACAGGGGATTTGGGGTCACGGGACACTGGGGGGATATACTGAGAGCTGACGGTCACAGGAGACAAGGAGGGGTGCTGGGGGTCACAGGAGACGCTGTTACAAAACAATTAAGTTGTACATGGGACTGGAGCTGCACATGAACGACTATTGTTCATGTGCAGCTCCACAATAACAACAATTGTTATTGTTGTATTCAACAATAACAATTGTTGTTATTGTTGAATACAACAACAACAACAATTGTTGTATTTCCAGGACTTTTTATTAAGTAGATTTTAGGAAATAATTGTAACTTCACCTTATCTACCTCTTCCAGTCCTAACTTTAGTCAGATTAAGAACGACATACACAAATATAACTATACTAGGTTGCATGATGAGTTGTGGTCATATATGGATTCAAGAATTAAACTACTGAGGACATAGAGTTATGCAAGGAACTGGATTTATATCCGTCTTGGATTGTATTAGGGACTTGTCTTACTTGTAACGTCTAGAGTCTTACAAGGGACTGTTTTACATTGTAAGAATTACGAAAGACTCGGGATAAATAAAGGTCTGAGGGGCGGAATCATCCCCCCCCCCCCCATGCATTAGGCGGGAATTATGATTTCTTTTACCTGGGTTATTATAAGCAATTGCTTTATATCAAAAGCGTGGAAATTTACGATGAGCTGGCATTCCTTGCAAGATTGGTAACATACGGGACCAAGGATACGTGAGATACAGGGGCTTATATACATGAGAAAAGGTTTCAGTAACTACATATGGGCTCACCATAGCCCGTGCTACTTGGAACTTTTTGTTCTGAGTAGCTGAATCTTAATCAGTAACTACAGCTTATGGTTTCAATTCAGCCTTCACATATATGCAGCTGGATGGAAAACCAGCTCTCTTCTTGAAGTCATTTATCTTGGGTTGCTAAAGAAACAGGACATATCTCTCATTTTTTTTATTGAGAAAACTATACAGCATTAATAAATCTATATTTTATATTTCATATATATATTTTGCATTATAAATATCTGGATGATTGGAAGATAATGAAGGAGACCACTCGCTGACTAGCAAGACGTTCAAACAAGCAGTAAGGAAGGTGACCAGAAGACTTCCTCGCTATGATCTAAGGAGAGCAAACAGGTGAACACATAACGCCCATGCTTGCACCTCTTACACATTTTACGAAGAATGAAGATTTACTCAAAGTATATATACAATTATATTTAAGTCGTGTCAAGGACGTTCAAGGCAACAGCTTGTGTTGTGTGACTGTGGGAGAGGACTAGTCAGTGGGTGGGGAAGACGAGTGGGTGAAGTCGGTGATGGTTTAGTTGTATCCTGGTCTGGGAGGAGGAGCGCCGTACTGGGGTCGGGGACCGCCGGCGGCTTCCTGCTGACGAGCGAACTCAATCTGGGCGATGGCGTGTGGGGGAAGAGGAGGGGGCGTGGGCAGCAGGGGGGACTCCACGCGGTAGCCTGCACCGTCAGCTACGAACTTGAAGTTTGCGGGAGTGCCGTCAGGGAAGGTGAACCTGCAACGATGTGAAATTTCTGTCAGCCGTCTGCTAGATTCACAAGTTGTTATAGATAGTTCTCAATGTTTCATAATTAGCAAAGTGACTGATTACTTTATAGTCCCGTTATTTCATGGTTATTCTATAGTCTACGACCAGTACCACAAGAATACTCACGACCATCCTCCCTGAGCTGCCACGGCCCCAGCTGGGCCCTGAGGGGCGCCCTGCTCCTGACGATTGATGCCGTCACCAGTCTCGAAGTTGAAATTGTAGTTGCCGGCCTGGTCAGGTCCCTGACGATCGTCCCTCAGGATGGGCACAACAGGCCCTGAGGGGGCGCCGTAAGATGGTGGAGGTGGCCCGTACCCCTGGGGCGCCGCGGCCGCCACCGCCACTACGACACACAACACCAACTTCTGCAAGAACATGTAGCCATTGTGGTGATGACCTCCAACTGGTTCTGTTTGGTTGATTCGAAGCAATGTGGATGGCTTTAATTCGGTGAAGTGCCTGGCCTGACCACAAGAACCCAACAACCTCAACAAACTCTCCCTAACTGCTTCATGTTAAGAGTACTGAGAACGTTTCTGAATCAAGGACGATAGTGATCTTGTAGAGTACTTTATATGAAGTAAATTATGTTATTTCACAAAACTGAAGGAAATTACCATTCTGAATGATTATAAATAATTTAAAATCTAATGTTAAAAAATATATATGGCAATAGGAAAAAAACATGGATTTATTGCTAACTGAATATGAATATAAATGATAGAGCATTTATGTCCAGTGATCAAATATGTCATCTTGTGGGTGTTGACGTTAGCCAACTGTACAGTGACCGGCCCGAGACAGTCCCGGAGAGGTCCTTACCGAGAACATATTGCTTCTGATGTCTTGGCTGGACTGTGGTGTTGGGCCGAGCTGCAGCCTTTATATACCTCTTGATCCCTCCCTCTCTCGGCCCCCCGGTCCCTGCATCATCTAGTTCTCGACCTCTTCACCCTCTTTGCTTCTTGTTGACCGTGAGGACGCCCAGGTGTGGCAACACGGCCACATCCCTCAGTGAATTACGACCACCAGCCACACCTCTCATACCACCAGCCACACCTTTCATACCACCAGCCACACCTCTCATACCACCAGCCACACCTTTCATACCACCAGCCACACCTCTCATACCACCAGCCACACCTCTCATACCACCAGCCACACCTCTCATACCACCAGCCACACCTCTCATACCACCAGCCACACCTCTCATACCACCAGCCACACTGATGGCGCGTTTGTGGTGAGTCGGCCTGACTCTTGCATTCATTTATTTCACTCAGTAGTGAAATCCGGTTTTGTGGTTTGAGTCTTGTTTTGTGTCGTTCGGGCTTCTAGGCAAGGATGCCAAATAAGCCGAATGTTCTTAACGAGTTTTTCATAGAACAACATTCTTTTGTAATGATAGATATATTCAGTTCAATATTATGTTACGCATTTTATACATTATAAATCAAAATTAACTTTTCCACTTCACCTAAACTAATTGATGATCATGTATGATCATGTATGACCGTATGATCACTTCACAATAGCAGACGCATCTGTCTTTGATGAGAAAGACATCAAGGTGAAGGGCTATACCTCTGTGACAAGCTCGCCAGTCAGTGCGAGTTCTCGGGACTATATTAGGAACAGCATATAAAAAATCCCTAGCATGGAGAGCTGTCACCGTTAGAAAACTGGTTAATCTAATAATCCCAGATGCATGGGTAAAGTTCTTGTGTTGATCAATCAGGCCATCACTCATTGCCTTCCCCAATGGTGTCAGATCCTTCATCCTGACTCGTAAAGCAGGTTCGTCCACTTCTTGTCACTGACAAGAAGTGTTTATTGATGTTCTTTGATCTCTGTGAGTGTTGATGTTGTGTCTCACTCTCCCATGCACTCTTCTGACTGGCTTCTACAGTTATAGTTATTATATAGTGCTGGAGTCTGCTTAGACTGTTGAGTTATCAGCACTGAAGTCTGCTTAGACTGTTGAGTTATCAGCACTGAAGTCTGCTTAGACTGTTGAGTTATCAGCACTGGAGTCTGCTTAGACTGTTGAGTTATCAGCACTGGAGTCTGCTTAGACTGTTGAGTTATCAGCACTGAAGTCTGCTTAGACTGCTGAGTTATCAGCACTGAAGTCTGCTTAGACTGTTGAGTTATCAGCACTGGAGTCTGCTTAGACTGCTGAGTTATCAGCACTGAAGTCTGCTTGGACTGTTGAGTTATCAGCACTGAAGTCTGCTTGGACTGTTGAGTTATCAGCACTGGAGTCTGCTTGGACTGGATATTTAATTACATCACCCTCTTGGTCTTGGACTTACTTTTACTCTTAGCAAAGTCAACTGAGCTCCCACGTTTTATTTAAATCTCTCTCTCTCTCTCTCTCTCTCTCTCTCTCTCTCTCTCTCTCTCTCTTTGGGCACCATTCCTCCCCCCCCCCCGTCCCATCCCAAATCCTTATCCTGACCTCCTTCCCAGTGCTATATAGTCGCAGTGGCTTGGCGCTTTCCCCTTGATAACTCTCTCGCAAATTTCATATCCAGTTCGCACTTATGCTTTCTCATAATACAACATAAATATTTCCCATGCGCAGCCTTCATGATTTCTACAAGGGAAGTCTACAGCAACATCATGCAGGCAGCATCAGTTCTCCAGAGTGTGGCTCTGTCGTCATGCATAATTGCCACTGAAAATGGGAACCAACAAGTAAAAACTAAGAAAATGGGTATTAAGAGTCAGTAGATGGTAAGATCAGCAGTAAATAGGTACCTGGGTGTTAGTCAGCTGTCCCGGGCTGCTTCATGGGGGTGGAGGCCTGGTAGAGGACCGGGCCGCGGGGACACTAAAAAGCCCCAAAATCATCTCAAGATAACCTCAAGATGGTGCTCTAGATTTATTTATAAGCGGTAAGTCAACATTATGACTTTTTGAAGAGAACCCTTTTCGATTTATGCCCCAGTGATGCTGTTTGTATGGTGGCTGGAGATGACAGGTTAACAGGATGAAACTCCTCCCGTTCGTCTCCCTCAGGGTTTTCGACATTTGTGTTGTTTTGTTCATATCCACAGACATAAATAGTCCCAAAAGGTATATTTCACAGAATCCAGTCATTCTTCCCAAAACATTGAATACAAAACATCTCCGAGGAGAATGAGTGCGATCTTAGGTTGATGAAGAAGCAGAAAATTTGTTCGATTTTTATTGCGAAAATTGCACAGTATTAACAACTACATATAAATAAGCATATAAACTTTACTCAAGATGTGTTGATGACAGGAAGATGAGGAGTAAAGCCACACTGCGCCACAAGACGTCTTAAATAGCTAGAAGGAAGAGGTCCTTTGTGATCCACAGTATTATCCATAGAGTACAAAAAAAGGACAAAGATGACCATGGTTAAATCTTTGAATACATAACAAAGAATGATGAACCAACGGAATATATAAGACCATTTTTACGTCAAAAGTATCGCAGACGGCTGTGTAAAGGTTGGACGACATATAAGGGTTTTGGTCCTCATCGAAGGACCCAACTTTGTACATGTGACTCAAGCCATCGTCAACCGTCAGTAAAAACCTGGAAGGCAACAGCTTGTGTTGTGTGACTGTGGGAGAGGACTAGTCAGTGGGTGGGGAAGACGAGTGGGTGAAGTCGGCGATGGTTTAGTTGTATCCTGGTCTGGGAGGAGGAGCGCCGTACTGGGGTCGGGGACCGCCGGCGGCTTCCTGCTGACGAGCGAACTCAATCTGGGCGATGGCGTGTGGGGGAAGAGGAGGGGGCGTGGGCAGCAGGGGGGACTCCACGCGGTAGCCTGCACCGTCAGCTACGAACTTGAAGTTTGCGGGAGTGCCGTCAGGGAAGGTGAACCTGCAACGATGTGAAATTTCTGTCAGCCGTCTGCTAGATTCACAGGTTGTTATAGATAGTTCTCAATGTTTCATTAATTAACAAAGTGACATTACTTTATAGTCTCGATGGATCATCTACGATCAGTACCACAAGAATACTCACGACCATCCTCCCTGAGCTGCCACGGCCCCAGCTGGGCCCTGGGGGGCGCCCTGCTCCTGACGATTGATGCCGTCACCAGTCTCGAAGTTGAAGTTGTAGTTGCCGGCCTGGTCAGGTCCCTGACGATCGTCCCTCAGGATGGGCACAACAGGACCTGAGGGGGCGCCGTAGGATGGTGGAGGTGGCCCGTACCCCTGGGGCGCCGCGGCCGCCACCGCCACTACGACACACAACACCAACTTCTGCAAGAACATGTAGCCATTGTGGTGATGACCTCCAACTGGTTCTGTTTGGTTGATACGAAGCAATATTGATGACTATAATAAGGTGAAACACCTGGAATTGCCTCGTCTGACCAGAGAAACCCGAAGACTTCAACAAGTTTCCCCTAAATAATACATATTAAGGTCTGAAAACGTTTCTGTGTCAAGGACAATAATTATGTTGCAAGGTATTTTAAATGAGGTAAATTATTTTAATGCAACGAATACAAGGAATTGACTAAAATTGTAATGAATAATTTTTGTGAAACTTGAATGTGAAAGTTATATATAGCAAAAGACAATTGGAAATAAGTAGGGATTTACTGCGAACTGAATATGAAACTTAAGAGAACATGTGAAAGTATGAGATTACAGGGATTAACTATGTTTATCTTGTGGGTGTTGACGTTAGCCAACTGTACAGTGACCAGCCCGAGACAGTCCCAGAGAGGTCCTTACCGAGAACATGTTGCTTCTGATGTCTTGGCTGGACTGTGGTGATGGGCCGAGCTGCAGCCTTTATATACTCTTGATCCTCCCCGCCCCGACCACTCCCCCGTAGGCCCTGCATCATCTAGTTCTCGACCTCTTCACCCTCTTTGCTTCTTGTTGACCGTGAGGACGCCCAGGTGTGGCAACACGGCCACATCCCTCACTGGATTAAGACCACCAGCCACACTAATGACCAGTCTGCTGCGAATCGTTCTAACTCCTCCACTCATATATTTCACTCTACAGTGAAATTAGTTTTTCTGCTTTTTCGGTCGTGTTTTTTGTCGTTCTTGTTCGTAGGCAGAGTTCCCGATTAAGCCGAATTTCCTTAATAATTTATTTTTAGTTTAACAATATTTTATTCTAATACAGATTCAATATAATATTATGAGAAGCATTATATACATTTTGAAACAAAATTAACAACCTCACCTAAACAAATAGGTTTATTATTCCTCAGTACTTCCTAATATGAGTTAAAGTTCACTAACATTTTACATTCTTTGCGCATTACAAACCGAAAATCTTTCCCTACTCCTCAGACGTAAGACGTTAACCCGAGAAGCAACAAGCATTTCCTCGCTGAATGGCAATGTTTATGCGCTGAGACAGAAAACTGGACTCGCTGATGTTTCCAAAATCTCCGTGAATGTAGCGGCACCATTCCCCTCAAGTCTGTTATACTGCATGTTGTTGTTGTTTTAGATTCAGCTACTCGGAACAAGAGTTCCAAGTAGCACGGGTTATGGTGAGCCCGTAGTGGACTTACCTGGCACAGGAGCGGGGCAAGTAGCGCGGGCTATGGTGAGCCCGTAGTGGACTTACCTGGCACAGGAGCGGGGCTGTGACTGCTATACTGGAGATAGCTGTGACTTAAGTGGAGGTACATACCTACACTACCTTCCTGCCGCCCTTCCAGGCATCATGGTGACCCCATCTGGATGGTTCCGACTGTCGTTGGGTCTGAAGAGTTATGGTTTTCCGTGTGCCGGTAGAGGGCCATGGCCAAGCCTCTCTTGATAATGTCGTTCACTTCAGGTTTCGTCATTTTTTCATCAAATATGCTGCAAATTAGACCATGGAGCCTGACAGCTGAGTGGCCAGTGCATCGTATTCGTAGTACTGAGGTTTCGGGTTCAATCCCCGGCGGATGCGGAAGCAAATGGGCAGAGGTTCTTTCACCCCCTGATGGTCCTGTTCACCTAGCAGTAAGTTGGTGCCTGGGAGTTAGACAGCTGCTACGGGCTGCTTCCTGGGGATGTGTAACAAAAAGGAGGCCTGGTCGGGGACCGGACCACAGGGACGCTAAGCAACGAAATCATCTTAAGATAACCTCAAGACGGAGGCCTTATTGGTCTGCAACATCATTATTGAAGACACATCTGTATTCAATGAGGATAGTAACAGCCTGGTGAATGGAGAAGAGTTCTACCAATGCAAAGCGCCTTCCCAGTCAAGGTGAGTTCTCGGTACTTTATTAATGACTATAAAAAATCCCCAACATGAGGGGCTGTCACCGCTAATAGGGTGGTTTTACCGTTCCCAGACGCACGGGTAGAGCCACCATTCTTGTGCTCATCAGCCTGGCAGATGACCATCACTCACTACCTTCACCGACAATGTCGGCTCCTTTACCCGAACTCGTAAAGCAAGTTCGGAATGTGTTTGTCACTGATCGTCATTGTTTATGTCTGTGAGTGTTGTTGCTGTCTTTGGTTGGTCTGTGTCTGACTTTCCCTCAGATACTTCTGACAGGCTTCTCCAGGTATAGTTATCGGTAATGAAGGCTGTTTGGACTGTTAGCATTTAATTACATCTGCCTAGATCTTGTTTAGGCTTTTGTTTTACTAAAGTAAAGTCCGCTCACAGATTTTTACGTGTTTAGATTTAATTGAGCGTACAATAAATAATTTATTTCTCTCTCTCTCTCTCTCTCTCTCTCTCTCTCTCTCTCTCTCTCTCTCTCTCTCTCTCTCTCTCTCTCTCTCTCTCTCTCTCTCTCTCTCCCTTACATTTGTTCTCGTAACTCACTCATAATACAACAAAATACCAAATTAATAAGTTCCTGTGCGCATTCTTCATTATGCCACAATGAAAGCTTATAGGAACTTGGATTGGCATCATCAGTTCTACAGAGTGTGGCTCTGGAGGAGATGTGTCACTGCCGTAATGCGCAGCTGTCACTGAAAATGGGATCTAACGAGTAAAACACTAGAAATTGGGTACTAGAATAAATCCGCAGTGTTCTAGTTTTTGAGCGGCGAGTGAACATTGTGACTTTTTGAGGAAATGACTGGATATCAGGATGCATCTCCTTAAGGCACCAACTACTTCTTCTTGTAACTCTATGAGCTTTCGAAGATATTTGTGTTGTTTTCTTCATATTCACAAACATAAACAATTAGAATAAAATCCTTTTCGTAATCCAGCAACACTTCACATAGTGTAACTGGATCACATGACACGAAGCACCTCGGAGGAGAGTGAGTGCGTGAATCTCAGTCGGAATTATAGGTTGATGAAGAAGCAGGAAATTTGTTTGACTTTTATTGGGAAAATTGCACAGAATTTTCAATTGAAAATAAATAAGCATATGAACTTTACCCAAGATATGAAGATGAGAGGAAGATGAAGAGTAAAGCCGCACTGCGCCACAGATGTCTAAAGAAGTCCTTTGTGTAAGGACCACAATGGTATATTAAGGAAGAAGTCCTTCGGGATCCTCAGTATTATCCATAGAAGGCAAAAAAGGACAAAGATGACCATGATTGAACCTTTGTATCCATAACAAAGAATGATGAACCAAAGGAATATATAAGACCATTTTTATGTCAAAAGTATCGCAGACGGCTTTGTAAGCGTTGGACCACACTCGAAGATCCAAAGTAGCAACTTCGATGTGAGTCACATCCAACATGTGACTGAAGCCATCGCCAACCGGTAGTAAAAACATGGAGGGCAACAGCTTGTGTTGTGTGACTGTGGGAGAGGACTAGTCAGTGTTGAGGAAGACGAGTGGGTGAAGTTGGCGATGGTTTAGTTGTATCCTGGTCTGGGAGGAGGAGCGCCGTACTGGGGTCGGGGACCGCCGGCAGCGTCTTCCAGGCGAGCCTTCTCGATCTGGGCGATGGCGTGTGGGGGGAGAGGGTGAATCAGGGGAGACTCCGCGCGGTAGCCAGCACCGTCAGCTACGAACTTGAAGTTTGCGGGAGTGCCGTCAGGGAAGGTGAACCTGCAAGAACTTTCTGTCAGCCATGTGCTAGATTCCAAAGTTGTAATAAATAATACACAATGTTTCATTAATTAGCAGTGATATTGTTTTATATTTTCGATGGGCCCTACGACCAGTACCACAAGAATACTCACGACCATCCTCCCTGAGCTGCCACGGCCCCAGCTGGGCCCTGGGGGGCGCCCTGCTCCTGACGATTGATGCCGTCACCAGTCTCGAAGTTGAAGTTGTAGTTGCCGGCCTGGTCAGGTCCCTGACGATCGTCCCTCAGGATGGGCACGACAGGACCTGAGGGGGCGCCGTAGGATGGTGGAGGTGGCCCGTACCCCTGGGGCGCTGCGGCCGCCACCGCCACTACGACACACAACACCAACTTCTGCAAGAACATGTAGCCATTGTGGTGATGACCTCCAACTGGTTCTGTTTGGTTGATACATCAATATGGATGACTTTAATAAGGTGAAACACCTGGCACTGCCTCTTCTGACCAGAGGAACTACAGTACTACATTTTAATTGGATTTTTTATTTATATATATATATATATATATATATATATATATATATATATATATATATATATATATATATATATAAATATATATATATATATGACTGAAAACTCACACCCCAGAAGTCGCATATAGTCCTGGGGACCATTCAGGCTTGTTTGCATATATATATATATATATATATATATATATATATATATATATATATATATATATATATATATATATATATATATATATATATATATGTTATACTAGAAGGAACATTGGGTTTATAAGAGTAAACAGCATTGATGTTTTTACGTTCTTGTAAAGCCACTAACACGCATAGCGTTTTGGGCAGAAGATGACATATTTGATCCCAGAACACAAATGTTATATTTGGAGGGGCGCCTCCGCGGATTGAAAACATATTTTTATTTCAAAGATGATAGCTATTTTGTAAGGAATTTTAAATGAAATAAATTACAAAATAATTACAGTATTTGAATTATAATGAATAACTTTTCGTAAAATGTTAATGTGAAAATTATATAGGGAAATGAAATATGAAAACGAAAGGATTTACTTCTAACTGAATACGAATATAAATGATAGAACATTTGTATTCAGGGATCAAATATGTCATCTTGTGACCAGCTCGAGACAGTCCCGGGGTGGTCCTTACCGAGAACATGTTGCTTCTGATGTCTTGGCTGGACTGTGGTGTTGGGCCGAGCTGCAGCCTTTATATACTTCTTGATCCTCCCCGCCCCGACCTCCCTCGGCCCTGCATCATCTAGTTCTCGACCTCTTCACCCTCTTTGCTTCTTGTTGACCGTGAGGAACACGGTCACATCCCTCAGGGAATTTAAGCCACAATCCACACCTCTCATTCTACCAGCCACACCTCTCATACCACCAGCCACACCTCTCATACCACCAGCCACACCTATCATACCACCAGCCTCACCTATCATGCCACCAGCCTCACCTATCATACCACCAGCCTCACCTATCATACCACCAGCCTCACCTATCATACCACCAGCCACACCTCTCATGCCACCAGCCACATCTCTCATACCACCAGCCACACCTCTCATGCCACCAGCCACACCTCTCATGCCACCAGCCACACCTCTCATGCCACCAGCCACACCTCTCATGCCACCAGCCACACCTCTCATGCCACCAGCCACACCTCTCATACCACCAGCCACACCTCTCATGCCACCAGCCACACCTCTCATGCCACCAGCCACACCTCTCATACCACCAGCCACACCTCTCATACCACCAGCCACACCTCTCATGCCACCAGCCACACCTCTCATGCCACCAGGCACATCTCTCATACCACCAGCCACACCTCTCATGCCACCAGCCACACCTCTCATGCCACCAGCCACACCTCTCATGCCACCAGCCACACCTCTCTTGCCACCAGCCACACCTCTCATGCCACCAGCCACACCTCTCATACCACCAGCCACACCTCTCATGCCACCAGCCACACCTCTCATACCACCAGCCACACCTGGCAGGCCGCAATACGACACGGATGGCACGTCTGTGGTGAGTCGTCCTGACTCTTGCACTCATATATTTCACTCTCCGGTAAAATTCGGGTGTGTAGTTGTCGCTGTCTTTGGTCGTCCTTGCTTATAGACAGTCTTGTGTAACCAGCAAATTTCCTGTATTTCCTTTCCTCTCCAAAGTTTTAACTGTTAACAAACTTGAAAAGGATATAACATTTACATCAAGGAAATGACGATATGAAAGATATCTGTATGTATGTATATCTATGTCTACTTTTCTGTCTGTCTGTCCCTGTCTCTTTGTCTCTCTCTCTGAACCATGAATGTTCGGTTCTGTTAAATTAGAGACAGATGTTGGCTAATGTGGAGTCAAATGTGCAGTTTCACACTAATCTTTTTACCGCATCATAGGGGCATCACAGGGACCTCGTCCCGGACGTTTAGTTTAGTTTAGTTCATTTATTATGCACCCCATATCTATCTTGTGGGCGGTAGTGGAAGGGGTTACAGAGGCACATAATGGGCTCAGGGACTGAACCCCACAATTCATTTAGCTAAGCAAGTTACAATCTTGATGAGCTAGTTACAAAATTCAATATAAGTCGTCACATCAGCAATGGGTTCGAGATCGACCTCAAGTACAGGTTCCAAATTAAGCAACTGACATATGTGGAGAGCTAGTGTCACAATTGATATGTTTGTGCTGCCCGAACGCACTTGACTACATGTAGTTGGGTCTCAACACTAAAGGGTTTCGTTATTCAGTGCTGCTGCTGCCCCGCCAAACACACACCGAAACTACGACGTTGTTACAACGTTCGAACAAGTTTTAACACCACCTAACCAGTTATAACAACCAATATAGCAAGTTGTAACAACGTTCTAATACGTCATAAACACGTTAAGCCAAGACGTAATAACTTTATTACAAGTTGTAACAAGCGGAAAATAGGGCCAGTTACGGTTTGTGTTTCCAGGGGCGAGGCTGCTCTTGATAATGTCTTGTACATTTCTCATCTCTAACCTACTGCAAAATGAGACGATGGAGGCTGTATTAACCTCATCCTGAATCGTCAGGACATTGTAAGGGGCACCACAGTACTAGGTGAGTATAGTCGTCATACCAGTGACTGAAGGAGGCTGGGCATCCCTTGAGGTCATCTTTATTTACGAGTTTATGTACCGTTAATTAATCCTGAAATGCGTGTAATTTCGAGTGTCCAGTTGTTGGTTATGGCGCCTCTATATATATATATATATATATATATATATATATATATATATATATATATATATATATATATATATATATATATATATATATAAGTGTCTAAGATTAGTTCCAGGCTTGAGACACGTTAATCAGTATTATATATAAGAAGTCCAATTATTTCATGTTCCAGATAAGTCATCTTCCAGAGCAACTTTTAAATGCTCTTCCAACCAGGTCTCTGGTCAAGGAAGACTTCCTCCTCTCACAGCTGCCATAAACCATGGCGGAGCTGCGCCACGCCTCTCTCTCTCTCTCTCTCTTTCCCCGCCCCCTCTCACACTCCAGCAGCCCACCCCCACCCCCACCGTACGACCCCCAACCCACTCATATCCCCCATCCTGCCCGGCGCTGCCCACTCCGCCCACAGACACAGAATTTCAGTTCACATGTTAACATATTCTGGTCAATTAATCTGAAAGTGGATCATATACCCCGATCCCGTCGCTGAAGATTGAAAGCGCAGAGAGGGGAGAGAGAGAGAGAGAGAGAGAGAGAGAGAGAGAGAGAGAGAGAGAGAGACAGAGACAGAGAGAGAGAGAGAGAGAGACAGAGACAGAGAGACAGAGATAGAGAGAGGGAGGGGCCGTACAGGTAATCCAGAACTTCTTGCAAGAATCCGGAGCAAAATTACATACCCACACACGCTCCTTCGATTGCAATAAAAAAAAAAAAGCCCAGTGTCCCACAGAGCTGATTAGTGCTTAGCGTTTGTCGGTTCACGGCCCAGGGTTCGATCTCCAGCAAGACGCAGAACACGTATTCTTACACCTGATGCCTCTGTACACCTGGCAGTAAATAGGTAACTGTTGTGGGTTGCCTCCTGGAGAATGGTAAAACAGCTTTCTTCTCGACGACAATGTGAAAGCCGTGAGAATAAGTATCCGTCAGTCCACTGTTATTAAAACGTGTACCGTAAGTCATGCCGTGTATCGTAAGTCATGATGTGTACCGTAAGTCATGCCGTATACCATAAGTCATGATGTGTACCGTAAGTCATGCCGTATACCATAAGTCATGATGTGTACCGTAAGTCACGAAAAATACCCAAACTCCGAGGTGGCAACATTGGTATACAAAAAAAAACCGTTGCCAATCGCATTTCATAAATTCAAATTTTGTTTTCCCGGCTCAGTTACCTTCAAGCCACGAGCAGACACGCACGTCGTCACTGGCTCTCAACTGTGCGCAAAACGCTGCTTTATTCTCTCTATTATCTTATATCTTGAATAAGAATAAACGAAACTACAGAAGGACTATTGTTCCAATCGAAAGAGAAAAAGAATTATCAGGATGAAGCGCCAAGGCAGAATGACTATACAACATATGGAAGGGATATGAAGAAAGGCTTAGAGCCAGGTTATCTTGAGATGATTTCGGGGCTTTTTAGTGCCCCGCGGCCCGGTCCTCGACCAGGCCTCCACCCCCAGGAAGCAGCCCGTGACAGCTGACTAACTCCCAGGTACCTATTTACTGCTAGGTTACAGGGGCATTCAGGATAGGAGGGCAGGAACGGTGCCTAACCACATGGACTATCGGGTGTCGAACGCAGACCTGCAAGAAGAGATTCCGTCGCTGTACCGACCTGTCCAAGTGGAACGAGGCAGCTCCTATTTCCGATTCGGTCATATTTTTTTTCCACATATGAAAAAAAAATTGTGATCAGTCTCTAGAAAACATGATTCAACATCACAAAAGTTGTCTGTAACTCCCAGAAGGGAAGGGAACTGTCAGGGGGAAAGTGCCAAGCCATTACGACTATATAGCACTTGGAACGGGGTCAGGATAAGGATTTGGCGATGGGACGGCGGGGGAAAGGAATGATGCCCAACCACTTCTGGGACGGTCCCAGCTCGGAAATCGAACCCGGGATCTCCGATTACGATTCGAGAGGGAAGCGTGTTGATGATTTGGTCTACTCCCACAGCCTAGTCCGACCCCTTCCAAGGGTTATATAGCAGCCCGTCCTCTTAAAAATAACGTCACTTTTGGCTCGTATGCGCACTATGGCCAAATTTGGACGTAATTTGAAATGAAATCGACTCACAAAAGTGACGTACTGTTCCGTTTTCTGTTTGAGTCGTCCGGCCCTCCTCGGACAGCTTAGAAGAGGAACTTTCAATTAACGTTTTTCATAACGTTTTGAAACTTTCCTGCCCACCTAACCTATCAGAGGACCCTTAACTTACTGTTGTTGAAAAAAAAATCCCAAATTTATTTTAAATATTTTTTCATTTTCAAATTACGTCCAAATTCGGCCATACTGGCAAACGGCCAAAAGCGACGTTCTTTTTAAGAGGACAGGTTGTATATAGTCGTAATGCCTTGGCGCTTTCCCCCCCTGATAGTTCCCTTCCCCGCAGCCTAACATGTAGCCAGCCTTCCAGGGGGCCAGATTCACGAAGCAGTTACGCAAGCACTTACGAACCTGTACATCTTTTCTCAATCTTTGGCGGCTTTGTTTACAATTATTAAACAGTTAATGAGCTCCGAAGCACCAGGAGGCTGTTTATAACAATAACAACAGTTGATTGGCAAGTTTTCATGCTTGTAAACTGTTTAATAAATGTAACCAAAACCGTCAAAGATTGAGGAAAGGTGTACACGTTCGTAAGTGTTTGCGTAAGTGCTTTCGTGAATCTGGTTCCTGGTGATTGTCTTGCATGTGTGAGGCTGTTTGTGCTAGCATCCTGCAGGCTCACATAGCCATCACAGTGTATTAAAGAAGCCATTGAAAGTAAAGGAGGCGGGGGGGGGGGGAAGGGATTTTGAATGAATACCTGCCCGAAACGCTGCGCGTACTAGTGGCTTTACAAGATTGTAAATACTGTACTATTCAATGTATTCTCATAAACCTAATGTACCTTCTTGTATATATATAAATAAATAAATGAATACTGCCGCAAAAGCAAACAAAAAAATTATCTTAAAATCTATAGCGTGCAATTTTCAATTAACCTTTGAGAGGGAATTTAAAAAAAAATGCCCATTTGCCAAAAATATTCCAGAGAAGAGAATGTAGTGTACAGAAACATTTTGAAACATCTCAAAACGAATTTTAATACCAAATTCCCGATTGCTTCTCAACAATGTGGCGCTGAAATTGATCGATTGAAGTCACCGTTTAAGGAGCAGACGCGGGACCATAAGCAGTTCCTCACATCGTCTGGACTTGTGACATTAAACCAGCTGTCATTCTAGCCGGTGAAAGGCAGCGGGGTAACCAGAGTCAGCTATATAGTCAATTATTTAGCCAATGTTCGCCATGTAGTCTGTGTTTGTTGACAGTTTGATAGATCGCGAAGGATTGTGATCCTGGATGACTTGAATGCCTGAGTATCATCAGAACACTAGTAAAGCGGGCTCAAATCTATCTCACAGTCTTTCTCACTATCTGTCTCACTATCTTTTTTAGTGTCAGAGTGGTTGACAAATGGAATGCATTAGGAAGTGATGTGGTGGAGGTTGAGTTCATACACAGTTTCAAGTGTAGATATGATAGAGCCCAGTAGGCTCAGGAATCTGTACACCTGTTGATTGACGGTTGAGAGGCGGGACCAAAGAGCCAGAGCTCAACCCCCGCAAACACAACTAGGTGAGTACTATCTGTCCTTTTGCAGAGGTACGGAAAAGTTACCACTGACGGAGCAGTCTCTAGCACAGTGCATATGAAGCCTGGGCTCCTTCAAGGAGCCTTAAACCCATTACTATTGTTGACCAGACCACACACTAGAAGGTGAAGGGACGACGACAATTCGGTCCGTCCTGGACCATTCTCAAGTCGATTGATTCTCACAATCGACTTGAGAATGGTCCAGGACGGACCGAAACGTCGTCGTCGTCCCTTCACCTTCTAGTGTGTTGTCTGGTCAACATACTTCAGCCACGTTATTGTGACTCATCGCCCCATTTCTATTCAACATCTTAATGAATGCAATTGCTAAGATGGAGCTTCTGCAAGGAGAAGAATATGTAGACGATGCCCTGATACAACACCTTGCAAGGACGAAGGCGTTGTATCATGCAACTTCTCCCAGGAAAATATACTGGACTTGGCCTCCCCCGTCACCGGAGGGGGGGGGGGCCTGAAGGCTGAGTGGACAGCGCTCGGGATTCGTAGTCCTAAGGTTCCGGGTTCGATCACCGGCGGAGGCGGAAACAAATAAGGCAGAGTTTCTTTCACCCTGATGCACCTGTTCATCTAGCAGTAAATGAGTACCTGGGAGTTAGACAGCTGCTACGGGCTGCTTCCTGGGGACGTGTCACAAAAAGGAGGTCTGGTCGAGCGACGCTAAGATATCATATCAAGATAACAAGACAAAATCACACAAAAGAGGAGAAAATGAAGTTAGCAAATCCTCGAATGGGTTGACCACTATCAAGTGACTTGAGATAATTCTCGTCTCCTACGGCGGACAGTAAGAAAGAAGAGCCTGACATTCACACAAGCAGCCTCGGGGACTTGAGACGTGTGTCCAGGGGTCAGATGCACGAAAGCACTTACGCAAGCACTTACGAACCTGTACATATTTTCTCAATCTTTGGCGGCTTTGTTTCCAATTATTAAACAGTTAATGAGCTCCGAAGCACCAGGAGGCTGTTTATAACAATAACAACAGTTGAATGGGAAGTTTCCATGCTTGTAAACTGTTTAATAAATGTAACCAAAGCCTTCAAAGATTGAGGAAAGATGTACACGTTCGTAAGTGCTTGCGCAAGTGCTTTCGTGAATCTGGCTCTTGGAACGATGATGCGGCTTCCATATGTAGGGCATACGTAAGTCTGTGTATCTATGTATTTACGTATGTAGGTTAGCTTAGCATTTTAAAAGCACCGATTCACCTTCTGTGGTTGATTGTTCAATAAACCCCTGAACTATATGTTTAACACATCTCTTAACTCTGTCCATGGAGGACAGAAGAAAATGTATATATGTTCTACCACGTCTGTGGTAGAAAAAAAAATTTACAGTACTTATGTACAGAACATATGTACGATCCGCCTTACACTATGTCGCTAAAGGTCTGTTTACATATTCATTTACATATTACAATGATATGAAAAAACTTGAAGGCAAAATGCACCAAGAATTAATTAACAAAACTGCGACAACAATTATGTGATTGAGTTGTTATATACAGGATTAAGGAACCGAATTGTAAGCTTCCTGTTAAGGTTTGTTTAGAGACCCACATTATATAGATATTACCAGGATCAAACTGACCTCTGTACTAATTATAGGCGGACATAGGAATAGCACTAACAAGATTAGATTAGTTAGCTTCCTCGCTGAACTTCACTTGCTTGAGGCGGCCCAGGAGCTGAAGCCCGCATGGGTGTTGCTTCCCAGGGAGGAACAACTATTTAAGATTCAAATAAATGACGAGGAAGAAGCCCAATATGTTCCAGCGAGAAATGAGACGTACATATATTTTTAAAAAATTACGAAGTAGGGAAATAATGTGCTCAAATCTGCACTGATTACTCTGCTAACCTTACTAATGGCCAAACTGGAGCAGTCTTCACTGTAGTGAGGAACAATGCCTTTCAAACCAACGATGAACATATAAATCCCACATTGAGAGTCACGTCTCCACAATGCTAGCTCATTGTTATTCTTATGGCCTTAAGATGCCTAGAAGGAAGCAGGTGGGAGGGGCGAGTGATCTCTATAATGACTCAAGATACAAAATAGAAAATCCTTTTTAACAGTTAACAACCTATCCACCCCACCTATCCCGCCTATGGGAGAATTATTGTGGTCATTTCTCTGTCTCTGTCTCTCTCTCTCTCTCTCTCTCTCTCTCTCTCTCTCTCTCTCTCTCTCTCTCTCTCTCTCTCTCTCTCTCTCTCTCTCTCTCTCTCTCTCTCTCTCTCTCTCAACTTTCATAAGACCTTACTCCAATATGAAACCACTTAAGCAGGACATAAAGAAATAAGAATCAACTACACCAGTTCTCCAGAACCAGTTCTAATTCAGAACGACCTGAACAGTCGGACATAATGGCTGTAGACACATTCGAAACTCTGTAATATTATATCTAAAAAATTATGTCTTTGTAAATTGGTCCTGTTGAACCTTGCGTTGACATAAAACATCCATTATGAGAGATAACAGTAATCTTTATCGTATGTTGAATGTACATATTTTGAAGGGTTCGTGTGTACTCACCTAGTTGTGCTTGCGGGGGTTGAGCTCTGGCTCTTTGGTCCCGCCTCTCAACCGTCAATCAACTGGTGTACAGGTTCCTGAGCCTACTGGGCTCTATCATATCTACATTTGAAACTGTGTATGGAGTCAGCCTCCACCACATCACTGCCTAATGCATTCCACCTGTTAACTACTCTGACACTGAAAAAGTTCTTTCTAACGTCCCTGTGGCTCATGTGGGGACTCAGTTTCCACCTGTGTCCCCTTGTTCGCGTACCAACCGTATTAAAAAGTTTACCTTTAACTACCCTGTCAATTCCTATGAGAATTTTGTAGGTAGTGATCATGTCTCCCCTGCGTGTGTGTTGAGGGAGGTGTCTCTGAAGGCTCCCAGTACTTCTCTCTCCACGTTTACAAAAGTTACGCAATCATTACCGAGAATATATTACCTTTGGTGTTGCCGGGTCGGAGGTCAAGGTCACGAGATTATCAGTCTTGTGTGTCTGTGTGTTAGAGGTCGTAATTGCTAACTATCAGAGTAGATGTTGACCCTCTGTCGCTACACGTAAGGAGGAGAGGTTGAGGGGGGAGACGTCCCCCCCTCCCTCCCTCTCACCTGGTGGGTGAGGGGGTGACGTCCCCCCCTCTCCCTCTCTCTCACCTGGTGGGTGAGGGGGCGACGTCCCCCCTCTCCCTCTCTCTCACCTGGTGGGTGAGGGGGCGACGTCTCCCCCTCTCCCTCCCTCTCACCTGGTGGGTGAGGGGGCGACGTCCCCCCCTCTCCCTCTCTCTCACCTGGTGGGTGAGGGGGGACGTCTCCCCCTCACCAGAGTGTGTCAGGGCAGGGGATGACATCATCAACAGGTTCGCTACACATGATCAAGATAACACGATATATTTCAGTCTCCTGTATGAGTTTACAGTTTCACATTATTACTGAGAAATATTAATCTTATTACTATGACCTTTACTATTATTATTATTGAGAAAATCGATAGGAACCACGAGGAAGATTCGAACCTGTACACTGGGTCCTCCCAAGCACACGTCTTAAACTTCTGCACCATGATATGCTACAAAAGTCATGTATCCTGGAATTCTACTGAACCCTCCAGGGTATCTGAGGCTTCCTCTGACCCCTCAGACCTCACGCATTACCCCGCATGCCTGAACACATAGCCTGGATGTGTCACAATGGGAAGATTGATGATATTCTGGTGAGATGTAATCATTTTGCGCCAAGATTGCAACCTTTGGTTGAATTGCCTGAATGTCTATTGCAACTTTTTGTCTATGTAACTGGTCATAAAAGTATATTGTGTGTATATATATGATGTTATACTGCATGTGTAAAGGAAGGTCCAGTGTCTTAAGGCGTGTGGTTGGCAGTATACCCAGTGTGTGTGTAGATTCGAATCCTTCTCATGCCTCAGACGTCTCTGTTCCTTCGCATAAATGTAATATATCGAACTGCATCCGATAAGACCGAACGTGGATTCCAGATTCGTGATAACTGCTCGATCACAGATCGAATGTGAGACTTATAGAGAACTACACATTTTGTATATTAATGGATGAGGAATATATCACATTTCCATTGCCTTGCCCTGTTGCAAGGAGGGATATCTTGCAGGGAGGGATATCTTGCAGGGAGGGATATCTTGCAGGGAGGTATATCTTGCAGGAAAGGATATCTTGCAGGGCGGGATATCTTGCAGGGAGGGATATCTTGCAGGGCGGGATATCTTGCAGGGCGGGATATCTTGCAGGGAGGGATATCTTATTACCCGGTGAAACAGCTGCCAGATAAAGATTTTCTTGGTCTACTTCACTTTGCGAACATTGCCTCTAAGAGCATATAGTTGTTAAATACTTAAGTGATTCAACGTTTTCTATCGAGTTTCAGGTTAAATTGAGCTTTCATATATATATATATATATATATATATATATATATATATATATAATATATATATATATATATATATATATATATATATATATATATATATATATATATATATATGTCGTACCTAGTAGCCAGAACTCACTTCT
The DNA here is from genome assembly GCF_040958095.1 of Procambarus clarkii. NCBI lineage: Eukaryota > Metazoa > Arthropoda > Malacostraca > Decapoda > Cambaridae > Procambarus > Procambarus clarkii. The sequence goes on along the minus strand of NC_091229.1, from coordinate 22,107,157 downwards.
CAGCCTACTATGCAAGGCCCGATTTGCCTAATAAGCCAAGTTTTCATGAATTAATTGTTTTTCGACTACCTAACCTACTTAACCTAACCTAACCTAACTTTTTCGGCTACCTAACCTAACCTAACCTATAAAGATAGGTTAGGTTAGGTTAGGTTAGGTTAGGTTAGGTTAGGTTAGGTTAGGTTAGGTTAGGCTAGGTTAGGTTCGGTCATATATCTACTTTAATTTTATCTCCAATAAAAAACAATTGACCTCATACATAATGAAATGGGTAGCTTTATCATTTCATAACAAAATAAATAGAGAAAATATATTAATTCAGGAAAACTTGGCTTATTAGGCAAATCGGGCCTTGAATAGTAGGCTGAGAAGTGAGTTCTGGCTACTAGGTACGACATATATATATATATATATATATATATATATATATATATATATATATATATATATATATATATATATATATATATATATATATATATATATATATAAATATATAAACATGCAGTCAAGCATCCAACAGCACGAACTGCTACGATAGTACTAACTACAAGGAATTGCCAATTACTACAATAAACAATCACCTGGTAGTGTAAACTACTCGTCGGCCCAACTACCCGACGTCATTTCCATCCAAGTCTGCCTACGGCAATGGTCGGAAATCCTTGTTCGGGTCCCACAAAAAACAAATATATATATAAATATAACACAGACTGGTGGTTCCTCTTGACCCAAAACCACTTTCCCAAGAAAGACATATTTCTGACCCCAAAATATTTTCAATGTTGCATTTTTTGTTTTAGCAACATTGGAAATCTGAGTCGTTTCTGTGGATTCTCGTGTAGGTTCGATGAAAGATGAATGTTGAAAGCGACCCTCTGCTGTCACCTACCTTGTTCCTGCCTTGTGTGTGGGGTGGGGGGGGGGGGGTTCCGGAGATCGATATACCTTCTGATCAGGCAGGAAATGTATATGTTTATCTCTCAGAATGTTTGGTAATATGTTTATTGTTTGTGATGTGTGTGTATGTATGTATTAACACGATGTACTGAACGGGGTGAGAATAGCTTGAGCTACCTCATCCCTTTGTGTGTATTTTACCTCAATAAACTTATTTCAATTTCAGTTCTGATCAGGCCGTCTAGTTGATTGGCCTGATTAACCAGGTTGTTAGATGCTGCACCGTCCACTACGGGCTCACCATAGTCCGTGCTACTTGCAACTCTTGTTCCGTGTAGCTGAATCTATAACAATAACAACAACAGCTGCTTGTAACCTGGTTCACTGCAGAATTTAGAGAAAATGCAGATGTATAAATATCTTGTTGTCTCTTGTCTTGAGTAGTGTTAAAGCTTGAGAGGTTATCTTGAGGTTATCTTGAGGTTATCTTGAGATAATTTCGAGGCTTAGCGTCCCCGCGGCCCGGTCCTCGACAGGCCTCCTTGTTGTTAAACATCCCCCCAGGAAGCAGCCCGTATCAGCTGTCTAACTCCCAGGTACCTATTTATTGCTAGGTAAACAGGGCATCAAGGTGAAATAAACGCTGCCCATTTGTTTCCTCCTCCACCGGGGATCCATCCCGAAACCTTACGACTACGAATCACGAGCGCTGTCCACTCAGCCGTCAGGCCCCGCTAGAAATAAGCTGAAAATATATTTAACATTGATTGGCATTGCGTCTTGCCCCTGGGTGAGGCCCAAGGTGAGGTCTAGGGGGTGTGGGGGGTGAATGCATTGGGGGAAGGGAAGGGGTTGAGATAGAGACTGATCTGGGGGGTTGAGGTAGAGTGGAACGAGGGCAGAGATAGAGGCTAGGCTTCCAAGTTGAGGCGGGGTAGCAGGGGGGGTGGAATTTAGGATGGGGTCTGGCCTGGGGAGGTGGGGTGAGGTAGGAGGGGGTGGAGCTGGCATGGCTGGGGGGTTGGGGGGGAGGGGGTTCGCAAGTGGTTCCAATCTCCTCCACATGACCCGTATTGAGGACGCTGTGATGTTATTACCACACTATCTTGAGTTATCTTCACAAGATTATCTTCCTAAGACTATCTCTCCTTCCACTAATCTTTCCCTGAACGCTATTTTCCCCAACACAAAGTTACGTATTTGAATTTTACAAGCCTAATAAAATTGGGCAAAGTAATGGCATAATCGGCCGGGGGTCAGATTCACGAAAGCACTTACGCAAGCACTTACGAACCTGTACATCTTTTCTCAATCTTTGGCGGCTTTGTTTACAATTATTAAACAGTTAATGAGTTCCGAAGCACCAGGAGGCTGTTTATAACAATAACAACAGTTGATTGGCAAGTTTTCATGCTTGTAAACTGTTTAATAAATGTACCCAAAGCCGCCAAAGATTGAGGAAAGATGTACAGGTTCGTAAGTGCTTGCGTAAGTGCTTTCGTGAATCTGGCCCCTGGTCTGCACTGGACCTCGTACGACCTTCGCCAACAGGTCTCTCCAACCTGAAAAGTAATGGACAATCATGACTGCAACAGGTCCCACAGAAGACTGTAAAGTCTACGACACTTAGTGCCAATAAAAATTACT
>NC_091229.1:22101581-22104110 GCF_040958095.1 Procambarus clarkii | reverse complement strand
ATGAGGGCAAGGAGCTGGGATATGTGGACAAGGAGCTGGGATATGTAGACAAGGAGCTGGGATATGTGGACAAGGAGCTGGGATATGTGGACAAGGAGCTGGGATATGTAGACAAGGAGCTGGGATATGTGGACAAGGAGCTGGGATATGTAGACAAGGAGCTGGGATATGTGGACAAGGAGCTGGGGTATGAGGGCAAGGAGCTGGGATATGAGGACAAGGAGCTGGGGTAAGAGGACAAGGAGCTGGGATATGGGGACAAGGAGCTGGGATATGAAGGACAAGGAGCTGGAGTATGAGGACAAGAAGCTGAAGTATGAGGACAAGAAGCTGAAGTATGAGGACAAGGAGCTAGGATATGAAGGACAAGGAGTTGGGATATGAGGGACAAGGAGCTGGGATATGAGGATAAGGAGCTGGGGTATGAGGACAAGAAGCTGAAGTATGAGGACAAGGAGCTGAAGTATGAGGACAAGGAGCTAGGATATGAAGGACAAGGAGCTGGGGTATGAGGACAAGGAGCTGGGGTAAGAGGACAAGGAGCTGGGATATGGGGACAAGGAGCTGGGGTATGAGGACAAGGAGCTGGGGTATGAGGACAAGAAGCTGAAGTATGAGGACAAGGAGCTGAAGTATGAGGACAAGGAGCTAGGATATGAAGGACAAGGAGCTGGGGTATGAGGACAAGGAGCTGGGGTATGAGGACAAGGAGCTGGGGTATGAGGACAAGAAGCTGAAGTATGAGGACAAGAAGCTGAAGTATGAGGACAAGGAGCTGAAGTATGAGGACAAGGAGCTAGGATATGAAGGACAAGGAAGCTGGGGTATGAGGACAAGGAGCTGGGGTATAAGACAGTTTGTTCCTCCCCCAGCCTCTATTAAACACGTCTTTTCCCTGTCTTGACAAATCAAAACAGACGTTCTAAGATGTAAATGCTTCTGTCTCCTCTGGTTGGTTCCCCTGGCAGTCACACGTTCCAGATCTCATCATACGTAACCTGAATGTGTTATTTATTTATTTTCCTGGTGGCGGTGAGAACAGCCAAGTCCATTCTCCTCCTCCCTGACCTGATCCACTCAGCTCACCTCCAGAAGGAAGTAAGGGAAGGAAAGAGAGAGGGGGGAACCCAAAACCAGCATCAGTTACCTGTCGCTCCATTAGCCTAGATTCATCTCTTACACGTGGATGCTGCGTAGGAGGTGAGGTGATGGCGCATGGCCTTGTGTGAGTCTCTCCCTCATGCCTCTTAAGTGTGAGGAGAAATGTAATTCTCGAGGTCGCTAACCTTGCGCTGATTGTAGTCACTGGTAATGCCTCTGAATGCCTCCATCTGGCCCTCTGAAGGTCAACCTCAAGCAGCAGCTAGGTGCCTCCCAAGAGGCACTGATGACTGCCTCCACCTGGCAGTCTTTTGGAGGTCTGGAAGGAAGGTTTTGGAGGTCCGGAATTGTGTACTGTGATGGAAAAGGAAGAGAGAATAGAATGATATAGTAAGACTATATCATTCTATTCTAGGACGATATAATGAGAGAATAGAACGATATAGTGTTAGTCGTAGAACTGACAATGCAAAACAATCCACTTGAACCACAATAGACGAACGATGTCTTTAAAGGAGATCAATGTTGTTACAAAGCACGTTGTCGTCAGGGAGATCGATGATAACAGCGACATCGAAGTCGCAAAGGACTTCGATGTCGTTAAGAACATCGATATCAGACTGGTTCGTAGTAATCAATAAGGGCCTTATGCGAATGGGGTTGACAAGTATTCTGTCCTCGCGGAATTCAACAGTTTAATGGTTTACATTTCGTTATCAAAGACGTCAATTTTTCAACGGTAGATATCATTAGTAAGGTCGTTGTGTGGACGTTGACAAGGCCACTTAGGAGCTTCGTTGAGCTGAGAGAAGATATACAGTTGGGGGAATTTAGAAGTGGTTCCTGACAGTTAGTACGTGTAGGATATATGTAACTGCTGGCCGCTGGATGTGTGGAATATATGTAGATACATATTGGAGACAGGGAGGTGGCTCCCGTCTTCACTTGCTAGTGTTTACGTTTCAACGCCCCGTAAGAGACACGACTTTCGCCTGGGAGGTGTTGTTGCCACCTGCCTGCTGGCCTGCCTGCCTGCCTGCCTGTCTGCCTGCCTGCCTGCCTGTCTGCCAGCCTGCCTGCCTGCCTGCCTGCCTGCCTGCCTGCCCGCCTGCCTGCCCGCCTGCCTGCCTGCCTGCCTGTCTGCCAGCCTGCCTGCCTCCCTGCCTGCCTGCCTGCTTCCAAGTCTGTTTACATTTCGACGTTAGCTCCATCATCTTGGACTGTTGAGCGGACATGTTTTATGTTCGTAAAGGCAACGAAGTATTTCGTAGTCGTGGGGTCGAGACCGGTGGGTGTGAAGGCAGCAGCCTCAGGGTGGCAGCGGAGAGAGCCTGTCCTCCACTGTTCTGGCTACTGCAGGTACTGGGCCTCCATCCAGTACACAGGCTACCTGACGGAGTCTATCAGGTCGTGTACGCCAAGTTGCTC
>NC_091229.1:21714081-21716581 GCF_040958095.1 Procambarus clarkii | reverse complement strand
TGTAAACCATAGTACCCTTACGAGTTTACCCCTGGAACTCGACTCTCCATCCTGTGTACTCACCCAGGTCCCCAGTTAATGCTGGGTGAACAGGGGCAGACACGGACCAGTGCCCAGTCGATCATATATATATATATATATATATATATATATATATATATATATATATATATATATATATATATATAGTTTATATATATAGTTTAGTTTAGTTCATTTATTATGCACCCCATACCCATCTCGTGGGCGGTAGTGGAAAGGGTTACAGAGGCACATAATGGGCTCAGGTTTATAATATTTTTTAAAATGGTTTTTACGAGTAAAAAGTAAAATACAGTTTGTTCACTGTATCCGCAGATGGAACTCCGGCAACTTGGACATGAAAGAAATTTACATTTATTCCCATGAGTGTTGTATCGCGGGATCGAGCGTGGAGCCGCTGGGAGCCGTCCTAATGGACACTGCAGGAACACATTCCCATGGAAATCCTGGACAAGTGTTGAAGGGAGAGTGAGATTGTGATAAGAGATAATAAAACAGTGGGTGTGAGTAGGTTGTGGAGGGGGAGGGGGAGGGGGGGTATGGGGCGAGAGGGGTTGGGGTGTGTGTGTGTAGGGGGAGGGGGGGGTTATGAGGGGAGCCTATTGGGCTCTTATCATATCGATATTTGAAACTGTGTATGGAGTCAGCCTCCACCACATCACCTAATGCATTCCATCTAACTACTCTGACTATGAAAAAAAAAGTTCTTTCTAACGTCCCTGTGGCTTAATTTGTACTCGGTTTCCACCTGTGTCCCCTTGTTCGCGTCCCACCAGTGTTGAATAGTTTATCCTTCTTTACCCGGTCGATTCCTCTGAGGATTTTGTAGGTAGTGATCATGTCTCCCCTTACTCTTCTGTCTTCCAGTGTCGTAAGGTGCATCTCCTCGTAACTCATGCCTCTTAGTTCTGGGACTAGTCTAGTGGCATACCTCTGAACCTTTTCCAGCTTCGTCTTGTGCTTGACAAGGTACGGGTTCCATGCTGGGGCCGCATACTCCAGGATCGGTCTTACACGTGTGTGTGTGTGTGTGTGTGTGTGTGTGTGTGTGTGTGTGTGTGTGTGTGTGTGTGTGTGTGTGTGTGTGTGTGTTCAGCATGGGAGGGTGTGTGCAGGTGTCGGTGACCCCCCCCCCCCGGTCCAGGGGGGGGTGTCAAGGGTTTCTGGGGTACCTGAGAAAAGGGGGCATTCTCCTGGGATGGGGGGGGGGGTTATGGGCATCGCTGGGGTTCTAATGCTCCCACGATAATCCCATCCCTGCAGTACCCACACCCACTACACTGCCATCCCCCGTGGTAAACCCAGGCACTACACTGCCATCCCCCGTGGTAAACCCAGGCACTACACTGCCTCTCCCGTGGTAAACCCAGGCTCTACACTGTCTTCCTCGTGGTAAACCCAGGCGTTACACTGTCTTCCTCTTGGTAAACCCAGGCTCTACACTACCACCCCGTGGTAAACCCAGGCGCTACACTACCACCCCCGTGGTAAACCCAGGCGCTACACTACCACCCCCGTGGTAAACCCAGGCGCTACACTACCACCCCCGTGGTAAACCCAGACGCTACACTACCACCCCCGTGGTAAACCCAGGCGCTACACTACCACCCCCGTGGTAAACCCAGGCGCTACACTACCACCCCCGTGGTAAAACCCACCAGCGAGGTGCTGGAACACCAGGTAAACAAGGAACAAGTAGGTAACTAGGGGGCGCGAACGAGGACCAGCAGAACACCCGGTGGGGGGGCGGGGGGGGGAGGGGCGGGGGGGTGGGGGGGGGGCGGGGGGGGGGAGGGAGAGGGGGGGGAGACAAACAAACAAATAACCAACTTGAGGAGTTGTGATACACAAGGAGAGAGTCAAGTTCTCAAGGTCGTCTGACATGGGGGGGGGGGAAGGGGGAGCGGGGGGAGGGGGGGAAGGGGGAGAAGGGGGAGTTGGGATGGGGTGGAGTGGGGGGGGTGATGGTGTCAATATACTCCCCATGGTCTTAATCTACTCCTCATGGTCTTAATCTACTCCCCATGGTCTTAATCTACTCCCCATGGTCTTAATCTACTCCTCATGGTCTTAATCTACTCCTCATGTTCTTAATCTACTCCTCATGTTCTTTATCTACCCCATGTTCTTAATCTACTCCTCATGGTCTTAATCTACTCCCCATGGTCTTAATCTACTCCCCATGGTCTTAATCTACTCCCCATGGTCTTAATCTACTCCTCATGGTCTTAATCTACTCCTCATGTTCTTAATCTACTCCTCATGTTCTTTATCTACCCCATGTTCTTAATCTACTCCCCATGGTCTTAATCTACTCCCCATGGTCTTAATCTACTCCCATGGTCTTAATCTACTCCCCATGGTCTTAATCTACTCCCCATGGTCTTAATCTACTCCCCATGGTCTTAATCTACTCCCATGGTCTTAATCTACTCCCCATGGTCTTAATCTACTCCCC
>NC_091229.1:21696581-21709081 GCF_040958095.1 Procambarus clarkii | reverse complement strand
AGAGAGAGAGAGGGGGGGGGGATAGCAAGATGGTGATATCTAGTCTCAAATATTTAGAAGTGTAAGTGAAGTGGAGTTTAATGAGTGTATTAACTATGATATCATAACATAAGATATCTTATTACGACTTATTCCTTGTCTAGAAGGCTATCTTACCTCCATACGGTAAGAAATATCCACCTGATATTTCGCCTGACAGCTGAGTCGACAGCGCTACGGATTCGTAGTCCTGAGGTTCCGGGTTCGATTCCCGGTGGAGGCGGAGACATATGGGCAAAATGTTTCTTTCACCCTACACACAGAAATCCGTGATGCATCAAATGAACAAATCCACAAGGGCCGTGACGAGGATTCGAAAAAAAAAATCCAATCCTCGTCACGGCTCTGGTGGATTTGTTCATTTCTTTCACCCCTGATGTCCCTGTTCACCCAGCAGTAAATTAGGTACCTGGGAGTCAGACGATGTTTAAGGTCTCGTAGATGTTACTTACGATGTTATGAGGTCTCGTAGATGTTAGTTACGATGTTATGAAGTCTCGTAGATGTTAGTTACGATGTTATGAAGTCTCGTAGATGTTACTTACGATGTTATGAGGTCTCGTAGATGTTAATTACGATGTTATGAGGTCTCGTAGATGTTAATTACGATGATTAACGTCTCGTAGATGACAGTTACGATGTTTAAGGTCTCGTAGATGTTATCAAACACAGCTCGAGCACTCGAGAAGATAAGATAAGATAGATTCACCAAATCTTCAGATCAAAGGGTGAAGGAACGCCTTGTTTCGATGTAATCTTTTCTTTCAGTGTCTGGAACCACCATACACCACTGACCTTGCCCAGGAGGCAACCCCCCACTATATCTTATTACTTAAATTTGATATCAATTGAAGCAGTTTAGAATCGGAAAAGACCTGGGTCAATACTGGTTTGGAAACCACTTGTTGATTTATAGAATAAAATTTACCGCGTAACATAGGAGACGTGGGCTAGCTGGGTTGTTTCAAGAGTAGGTTAGACATATGAATATGTTTGAATATTAATGGGAGCTATTATCTCTATGGGCCAATAGGCTTCGAGCTATTACGTTTACGCCTGAGTTCTCATACAAGTGTTAGTAGTTAGAGAGTAGAGTAGAGGTAGTAGAGTGTGCTGAAGTGATTTGGTAGTAGAGTGTGCTGAGGTGATTTGATAGTTGAGTGAGCTGAGGTGATTTGATAGTTGAGTGTGCTGAGGTGATTTGATAGTAGAGTGAGCTGAGGTGATTTGATAGTAGAGTGTGCTGAGGTGATTTGATAGTAGAGTGAGCTGAGGTGATTTGGTAGTAGAGTGAGCTGAGGTGATTTGATAGTAGAGTGAGCTGAGGTGATTTGATAGTAGAGTGTGTTGAGGTGATTTGATAGTAGAGTGAGCTGAGGTGATTTGATAGTAGAGTGTGCTGAGGTGATTTGATAGTAGAGTGAGCTGAGGTGATTTGATAGTAGAGTGAGCTGAGGTGATTTGATAGTAGAGTGAGCTGAGGTGATTTGATAGTAGAGTGAGCTGAGGTGATTTGATAGTAGAGTGAGCTGAGGTGATTTGATAGTAGAGTGAGCTGAGGTGATTTGATAGTAGAGTGTACTGAGGTGATTTAATTGTGGAGGACAGTAGACGGAACTTCCTAAATGACGGAAAAGTGGCCCTTGAGGGCAAGACAGATGCTGGGGGGGGCGTCCCTTAAGAACAAGTTCAAGTTCAAGTATGTTTATTGAGACACAAAGAAATACATCTCAAAGGGCTTAGTATATAAAGTAAAGTAGCTTAGGATATATTTCTATCCTCCCCCCCCCCTCCCTTAGGTACAATATAGTGTAGGGGGAGCAGGGGGGGATGGGGAAGGGTGTTGTATAGGTAGGGTGGAAGGAGGGGGGGTGGTGGTGGGGGGTTTAGGAAGGTGTGTGGTGGGGGAGTAGGGAACCCAGCCGCAGGGGGGGGGGGGGAGGGATAGATATATAACTAAGGAGGGCTCGTTAAACTGTCCACTGAGTCCACGCGGGAGGATAATGGTATACAGCATCCATAGTGGGTATACCAGAGAGGGATAGTTGGGGGGGGGGGGGGTAGAGTAGTCCTGTATACTCACCTAATTGTGCTTGCGGGGGTTGAGCTCTGGCTCTTTGGTCTCGCCTCTCAGCTGTCAATCAACTGGTGTACAGGTTCCTGAGCCTATTGGGCTCTATCATATCTACACTTGAAACTGTGTATGGAGTCAGCCTCCACCACCACACTGCCTAATGCCTGTTAACCGCCATCTGTTAACTACTCTGACATTGAAAAAAGTTCTTCCCTGTGTGTGTGTTTACTAGTTGTGTTTTTACGGGGGTTGAGCTTTGCTCTTTCGGCCCGCCTCTCAACTGTCAATCAACTGTTTACTAACTACTTTCTTTTTTTTTCCACACCACACACACACACACACACACACCCCAGGAAGCAGCCCGTGACAGCTGACTAACTCCCAGGTACCTATTTACTGCTAGGTAACAGGGGCATTCAGGGTGAAAGAAACTTTGCCCATTTGTTTCTGCCTCGTGTGTGTGTGTGTGTGTGTGTGTGTGTGTGTGTGTGTGTGTGTGTGTGTGTGTGTGTGTGTGTGTGTGAAGGTATTTAACCGTGCCTCCATTTGTATCATATGACCTTTGACACCCACCAAATGTTTGGTATCTTCTTGAGGTTATCTTGAGATGATTTCGGGGCTTTAGTGTCCCCGCGGCCCGGTCCTCGACCAGGCCTCCACCCCCAGGAAGCAGCCCGTGACAGCTGACTAACACCCAGGTACCTATTTTACTGCTAGGTAACAGGGGGGCATAGAGTGAAATAAACTCTGCCCATTGTTTCTCCCCGGCGCCTGGGATCGAACCCAGGACCATAGGATCACAAGTCCAGCGTGCTGTCCGCTCGGCCGACCGGCTCCCGCTCGTTGGTTATTGTTGTACAATGTATAACTTATAGTTATAATTATTAGTGTTATACTATTAACTTTATCTTGAATAAATTAATTACGTTTTCGAAACTGTGTAAATAATTAAATTGGAAATGGGCAATTATTTTATGAAATAGTTTTGTACTTGTATAGCTGAAATTATATGTACATATATGAGGAAGATATTCAATACAATGTATAAATATAGATACAAAGATAGTTAACATAATTATACAATCATGTTATTCGCAGACGATGAGTCACAATAACATGGCTGAAGATATGATGAAACGAGGACGTTTCGGTCCGTCTTGGACCATTCTCAAGTTGATTGGTCCAAGACGGACCGAAACGTCGTGGTTGCTCCATTTTTTCTGATGTGTGGTTGGATCATTATAGAAATCGCACTTACATCGTCAAGAAGAGTACCTGTGTACCTTTATTTTACCTGTGTACCTTTATTTTACCTGTGTACCTTTATTTTATCTGTGTACCTTTATTTTACCTGTGTACCTTTATTTTACCTGTGTAGCTCAGGTACTCAGCTGTACCTGGTTACGTGAGAAAAGCTAAATTATGAAACTTGCAATAACGGCGTTTGGCGGTCGTGATAGTTGTAAGAACGACAAAGTTCATCTGAGGTCATGTTCATCTGAGGTCATGTTCATCTGAGGTCATGTTCATCTGAGGTCATGTTCATCTGAGGTCATGTTTATCTGAGGTCATGTTCATCTGAGGTCATGTTTATCTGAGGTCATGTTCATCTGAGGTCATGTTCATCTGAGGTCATGTTCATCTGAGGTCATGTTCATCTGAGGTCATGTTTATCTGAGGTCATGTTCATCTGAGGTCATGTTCATCTGAGGTCATGTTCATCTGAGGCCATGTTCATCTGTGGTCATGTTCATCTGAGGTCATGTTCATCTGAGGTCATGTTCAGCTAAGGTCATGTTCATCTGAGGTCATGTTCATCTGAGGTCATGTTCATCTGAGGTCATGTTTATCTGAGGTCATGTTCATCTGAGGTCATGTTTATCTGAGGTCATGTTCATCTGAGGTCATGTTCATCTGAGGTCATGTTCATCTGAGGTCATGTTCATCTGAGGTCATGTTCATCTGAGGTCATGTTCATCTGAGGTCATGTTTATCTGAGGTCATGTTCATCTGAGGTCATGTTCATCTGAGGTCATGTTCATCTGAGGTCATGTTCATCTGAGGTCATGTTCATCTGAGGTCATGTTTATCTGAGGTCATGTTCAGCTAAGGTCATGTTCATCTGAGGTCATGTTCATCTGAGGTCATGTTCATCTGAGGTCATGTTCATCTGAGGTCATGTTCATCTGAGGTCATGTTTATCTGAGGTCATGTTCATCTGAGGTCATGTTCAGCTGAGGTCATGTTCATCTGAGGTCATGACCCTGGAAGGTCATGTTCAGCTGAGGTCATGTTCATCTGAGGTCATGACCCGGGAAGGTCATGTTTAGCTGAGGTCATGACCCGGGAAGGTGAGCAGAAGGTCGTGACCTCATCCCGACTCCTAGAAGTCTATGGCCTGTCTCCTTCGTCTGATATATGACGTATTCCAAGAAGAAGAAGACATTTACAGAAATGCTTGCTATCTTACCTTCCTCTCAACTGATACATCTTGTAGGCAAGCTGTCGTCTGTGCAACGCTTAGCAACTGCAAACATTGTCGGGGCCAAGCTCTTGCAAGATGGGGCCGGCGGGCTTGTTGTAACGGGGGCGGAGGTTTAGGCACTATGTCGGGGGTGGAGGTTTAGTCACTGTAACGGGGGAGGGGGGGGTGGAGGTTTAGTCACTATAACGGGGTGGGGGGGGGGGCGGGGCGGAGGTTTAGTCACTATAACGGGGGCGGAAGACAATTTGCTTGTCTTATCACACACGTAACAATGGTCCGAGGAGGGACAGAAACGTGGTCTTCTCATCATTTTGTGGGGTTTCGTAGCGCTTCGGAGCTCACGAATTGCAGAGTTTCTTTCACCTTGATGCCCCTGTTACCTAGCAGTAAAATAGGTACCTGGGTGTTAGTCAGCTGTCACGGGCTGCTTCCTGGGGGTGGAGGCCTGATCGAGGTCCGGGCCGCGGGGACACTAAAGCCCCGAAATCATCTCAAGATAACGCCAAGAAGATAGCGTCGAGCTCCCATCTCAGGATATAATGGTCTCTCATTTGTGTGTCTTTATCTCTTGGTTGCTTGGTCTGTATGTCATTATCGATCGTTATTGCTTCATTTCTTCAGTATGGCTATCCATTTGGACGCGTCGGTTCGGAGCTGGCCTCGCTTCTATACGAGGTCGGCGTTCGCTGCTCATTGGCAAGTGGTTGGGCTGATTGATTGATGAAGATTAAGCCACCCAAAAGGTGGCACGGGCATGAATAGCCCGTAAGTGGTGGCCCTTTTGAGCCATTACCAGTATCAAGAGCTGATACTGGAGATCTGTGGAGGTGCGACTGCACCCTGCGTGACCCCTTATACACAATATGCCAATATATTATAATATCAATTTATACTTGAGAAAATTCCCGTTTGGAATGAACATCATGTTAAAATTTATGAATGCGTCTGTGGGGTCGACCGCTGGATGGAATGGACTTGAGTTGAGGACGGGTTGCCTTGTAAATACGGAAGGCGGCGACTGTTTAGGGCAGCGTCGTGGAGACAGTTGAGGACACATCGTCGTGGGGACAGCTCGGGGCGTCCGTCAATCATCCTGCACCGCCACTATGATAAGATATTACAGGCGCCTTCCTGTCTTCTCCTGACCCCCCCCCCATCCCCCCCTTCCCATCCTTCAACCCCCCCCCCCTTCCACCTCCAACATCTCCTCCGACACCAATCCCCTATCCCAGTCTCCTACCCCACTCCACTCCCCCCCCCTCCCTCCCTCTCCACTCACCTATCCCTGTCTCGACACAGAAACATATACATCATACATTAAAAAAAAAACACCACTACCAATTAAAAAAAATACATAAAATAAGAGGCTTAATGAGAACAGGAAAATATTCGCGGAAGCATCTGAGTGTGTATATATGAATGCTACATAGTGTCCATATATGTAGCTTATAAATATATGCTGAAACACATGTCAAGAACCACACACACACACACACACACACACACACACACACACACACACACACACACACACACACACACACACACACACACACACACACACACATACAGGGGGCCTCGTAGCCTGGTGGATAGCGCGCAAGATTCGTAATTCTGTGGCGCGGGTTCGATTCCTGCACAAATGGGCAAAGTTTCTTTCACCCTGAATGCTCCTGTTACCTAGCAGTAAATAGGTACCTGGGAGTTAGTCAGCTATCACAGGCTGCTTCCTGGGGTGTGTGTGTGGTGTGGGGAAAAAAATATATATATAGTAGTTAGTAAACAGTTGATTGACAGTTGAGAGGCGGGCCGAAAGAGCAAAGCTCAACCACCGCAAAAACACAACTAGTAAACACACGCACACACACACACACACACACACACACACACACACACACACACACACACACAGCTACGAGGAGAGACTACGGGAATTAAATCTCACTTCGCTGGAAGACAGAAGAGTTAGGGGGGGACATGATCACTACATTCAAGATTCTCAAGGGAATTGATAGGTTAGATAAAGACAGGCTATTTAACACAAGGGGCACACGCACAAGGGGACACAGGTGGAAACTGAGTTTCTTTCACCCTATGCCCCTGTTACCTAGCAGTAAAATAGGTACCTGGGTGTTAGTCAGCTGTCACGGGCTGCTTCCTGGGGGGTGGAGGCTGGAAGATAGATAACCTCATCTATGCTTCTCCATTTTCTTTACTTACGGAACAAAAAAAATGAAGGGAAGGAGCCGGGAGCGGTGGTGGAAGAGGGGAAGGTGCTGACAGAAGAGGAGGAGGTGGGAAAGGTGTTTAGTGGGTAGCGAGCTCCTCCTCTCCTATACACACCTGTACACACCTGTGAGCATGTGCTCACACTTGTACATAGTGTCCCAACCACTTGGGCTGGACGGTAGAGCGACGGTCTCGCTTCATGCAGGTCGGTGTTCAATCCCCCGACCGTCTACAAGTGGTTGGGGCACCATTCCTTTCCTCCCAGTCCCATCCCAAATCCTTATCCTGATCCCTTCCCAGTGCTATATAGTCGTGATGGCTTGGCGCTTTCCCTTGATATTTCCCTCCCTCCCTCCCTTCCTTCTCGTTATCCCCCCCCCTTCACCCCTCTTTCCTATCCTTCCCCCTCCCTCTCTTTTTCTCCCCCATTCCATTTTCTCCTCCTCCCCCCCCCCCTCTCAACCCATTCACAAAATTGCAAAATGTATAAATACCTTTTGTCGGGGAGTATATATATACTTAAGATTTGTATCAAGTCTCCTACCCCCCCTTCCCCCCCCCAGGACCCCAACTCCCAGGATATGTAGTTACTGCAAGGTGAACAGATGCACCAGATGAAAGGAAACGTGCCCCAAACCATTTATTAATCTGTCCCCCACCCGGATTGAACCCGGGATTCTCGATTGTGACTGGAGAACGTGTAGAGAGACAAACAGAGAGACTACAGCAATATCCTCTCGACTTGAGAATGGTCCAGGACGGACCGAAACGTCGTCGTCCCTTCACTTTCTAGTGTGTGGTCTGGTCAGCAATCTATATCCTCTCGTTCTGCTTTCAAACTTTCGTTCAGAGTTTGAAAGCCTCTGTTCTACAGAGGCTTTCCTTGCTTTCCTTGTTCACCTTATCTCAGTATCTCGTATGTTGTGATCATGTTCAGGCTGATAGAACTAGCGGTAATTGTAGTTTCATAGTAGTGTTAAGTGTGGAAGTTGCTGTTAAAGTTAGAGTCCGTGTGGTGTGAGCGTGGTGGCTGTCTAAGAACCACAGAGCCAGTCGTGGTGGCTTTTTATTGGGATGAATCTTGGCTGATGCTGCATCTCTCACCACGAGATGGTCAGCTTAGGGGAGATGGTGTCTTCAGTGTCCGGCCAGTGCCCTCACAGCCTCCACCATCACCACCATCACCATCACCCTCTCACCCTCCATCACCCAACACCCTCCCTCTGAGTATATTAAAAACTAGGACCCACACGTTGAAAGGCGAAGTGAACTAAGTCAACAGAGATGTTGGTGAGGCTAGTGAGGTGTGAGGGATGAGGCCGCCCATGGCGACCACGGCCACACACACACACACACACACACACACACACACACACACACACACACACACACACACACACACACACACACACACACACACACACACTCAAACATACACTCACACGCCCACACTTGGCACACACACACCAAATTTTGGCAAGAACCGCTAGACAGCTTCGTCAGTCGTAACGATCCTGGAAGCAGCGCATCCCCGGTATCCCTGGGAGATGAGTCTCGCCAGCATCCCCGGGAGATGAGTCTCGCCAGCATCCCCGGGAGATGAGTCTCGCCAGCATCCCCGGGAGATGAGTCTCGCCAGCATCCCCGGGAGATGAGTCTCGCCAGCATCCCCGGGAGATGAGTCTAAAGACTCAACATCCCCGGGAGATGAGTCTAAAGACTCAACATCCCCGGGAGATGAGTCTCAAGACCCAGCATCCTCATCCTCCAAGAAAGACACCTCACATTTCTCACATTAATTATGATGGGATTTAAAGATGGTGACAGCCATGCTGTGAGGAATCCTGACCTGGGGCGGGTCCTGGGAGTTCTACTTCTTTATTTTGTGTGTACTTGCTGGCTGAACTTCAGCTCCTGGGTCTCGCTTTTCACCCCCCCCCCCTCTGTCACCTTTTATAATGGCTTCCTGTAATTATGCATTTTGAATTTGACCTGAAGTTTACAGCCGTGAAGTCTTGTCGTACCCCAGGTCATTGTATTTGAGCACTGAGAATTTTGTATGTTGTGATCATGTCTCGTTTTGTTTCCCCAGCTGTGTGAGGTGAGTTTCGTCGGCGTTTCTTCATTCTTAAGTTCTTAAGTTTATAGTCCACTTCTGAAGCAAACTTCTTGTTGCTCCAGGCTTCATTATGTGATATTTTAGACCATAGTTCCCAACTGGTGCTGTATATTCTAGCACCGGCTTCATATCTTGAAGCCGGTGATCTTGAGGTTATCTTGAGATGATTTCGGGGCTTAGCGTCCTCGCGGCCCGGTCCTCGACCAGGTCTTCTTTTTGTTACACATCCCCAGGAATGTTCAATGTACCCTTGAACTATATGTTTAACACATCTCTAACCCTGTCCATGGAGGACAGAAGAAAATGTATATATGCTGGTTAGCATTGTAAATGTCTGGCCACGTCTGTGGTAGAAAATAATAATAATAAAAAAAACAGAAAGCAGCCCGTGGCAGCTGTCTAACTCCCAGGTACCAATAATATATATATCCTGACGTTTCATAATTGAGTTACTGGAAGATCAGTGGGATGTTCGCCAGAGTTGCGTATCCCACTGATGTTGTCGTGTCTACATGTGCTTCTGGTGTCAAGTTTGATGTCCTGTCTACAAGCTTTTGGTCCTTTTCCCTGATTCTAATAGTTGTCTCCTCCTCATGTATGTCTCCTCGTGCCTCCTCATCCCAATCTCTAGTCTCATTGCCTTGCAACTCCTGAGATTGAAGTCAAGTAGCCATCATTCAGACGAACTCTGTAAATTGTTCAGATCTGGAACATTGTGCCAGGAAAGCGTCCAACAGCCTGGTTGACCAATCCAGCAACGAGGAGGCCTGGTCGACGACCGGTCCGCGGGGTCACTAAGCCCCGAAATCACCTCAAGATAACGACGATGTCTTCCTCAACACCGAGAGTAACTGATGCGATGTTCCCAAGTGTGGTCAAGGCCCCAAGGGGTAATCATGACGCCATTGGAGGTGTACCCAAGGGGGAGAGGGGTCAGGGCCCAGAGGGTATAGCCATGCCCAGGAGGAGGCAGAAGGCAGGTCTTGATGTCAGGAGTGCTCCAGCGGTAATAAGCGAGGACGGTTATGGTCAACATTAAGTAGTCACTGCAGCAGTTAACTGAGAAAAATTGTCGAGTGTCAGCAAGCAGCGATGGTTGAGTCAACCAGGGGGCGGCAACCAGGGGCGGCAACCAGGGGGCGGCAACCAGGGGCGGCAACCAGGTGGCGGCAACCAGGGGCGGCAACCAGGGGGCGGCAACCAGGGGGCGGCAACCAGGGGGCGGCAACCAGGTGGCGGCAACCAGGGGGCGGCAACCAGGGGGCGGCAACCAGGGGGCGGCAACCAGGGGGCGGCAACCAGGGACTGACTGTCAGGGAATAACCTCTCATGCAGTGTCGAGTAGAAATGGACTGTCATGGACTAGCTGTAACAACCCGTCCTCATAATTAGAGTGTCGCATTTTGACGTACACTCTTCCTGAGACCAAAAATCCACATCCGTTTAACGCGGCCGTTTTGCCTTGGTTAACGAGAAAAAATGACATGTTGAGCGTGAAGGGCTAGCCTAGGCTATCAGTCTGTCGGGAGTTCCCGCTAAGAATTCCCGCTAAAAGTTCCCGCCAAGAATTCCCGCTAAAAGTTCCCGCTAAAAGTTCCCGCCAAGAATTCCCGCCAAAAGTTCCCGCTAAAAGTTCCCGCCAAGAATTCCCGCCAAAAGTTCCCGCTAAAAGTTCCCGCCAAGAATTCCCGCCAAGAATTCCCGCCAAAAATTCCCGCCAAAAGTTCCCGCCAAGATAACAGTTTTCTCCCGTGGGTCATTGAGGAGCGTGAAGGCGGATTGATGGTCGTGAAATCGAGTGTATTGCTTTAAGCGTCAATTTGGCGACCTAAAATATCATCCTTTTGGCCAATATATAAACTTTGTGACCAGTATAGATTCGTTGACATGAATATTGTGATTTCTAACGTATCGATTTTGTGACAAAACGTCAATTTTATGGCCGATAAAATATATTTCGTAGCCTAAAATATCGACTTTGGGATAAAATATATTAGTGGATTGATATATAGTGGTCTTAATGGTCAGTTATAGAGAGGTAAAATGTTGACCTTTGCTTTCCTGATATCATTTGTTCAGATAACACTTGCAACTCAAGCAGTTTCGTTTTTGTTGTCAAATATATAACTGCTTGATAGCCAGTTTTTCTATTAGATCGTTCCCATATACAACAGTATATTTATTTATATATTATACATATATTTACAGTATAGCTGCTCCGTATATTAAACAATTGCGCTACTATGAGGCTACTTTAACCGGAGTATTGTATGTTGTATTAAAGAATTGCGCTACTATGAGGCTACTTTAACCGGAGTATTGTATGTTGTATTAAACAATTGCGCTACTATGAGGCTACTTTAACCGGAGTATTGTAAGTCGCATGAATAAAATATTATGATTATTTTCAGACCTAAAGCCTTAATTTCGAGACTTGTATTACGTGTGAATGAAACTTGAGGAAAAACACGGCTAATAAATTTAAAAAAGTACTATAAACCTTGTTGGTCTCTGGGTGGAATGTGTTAATTTCTAATGATGTGTGCCTCCAAAGTAGGGAAGAAGTAGGGAAAATGGGTATTATTCCCACCTTGCGTTGACCTTTGGCGCGGAATGCGTTTGAAAGATGTCTTGAAGGTACTTGAAGGTTGACAACTTCTTATCTAGAGCTGAGACAAACTTTCACACTTGATAAACACTTACTACACAAGTACATGGTTGATGGGGTTCTGGGAGTTCTTCTACTCCCCCAAGCCCGGCCCGAGGCCAGGCTTGACTTGTGAGAGTTTGGTCCACCAGGCTGTTGCTTGGAGCGGCCCGCAGGCCCACATATACCTGGTTGATGGGGTTCTGGGAGTTCTTCTACTCCCCAAGCCCGGCCCGAAGCCAGGCTTGACTTGTGAGAGTTTGGTCCACCAGGCTGTTGCTTGGAGCGGCCCGCAGGCCCACATATACCTGGTTGATGGGGTTCTGGGAGTTCTTCTACTCCCCAAGCCCGGCCCGAGGCCAGGCTTGACTTGTGAGAGTTTGGTCCACCAGGCTGTTGCTTGGAGCGGCCCGCAGGCCCACATACCCACCACAGCCCGGTTGGTTCCAGACCAGAGTGCAGTAGACAAATTGTGTTACATTGTATTATCAAGAGAGCAGCACTAAGCCAGTGTGCCACTTGAAAGGGATATGAGGGCAAGGAGCTGAGGAATGAGGACTAAGAAACCAGTTAGCGCATCGGGGGATCGAACACCGACCCTGCATGAAGCGAGGCCCTCGTTGTACCAAGCAGGCCAAGTGGACGAAACCGCTTTCGGTCTTGAATTATTGGGGCTGATGGTGGCCAAAGTATCCCCCCGTGGCTCTGCGGCCCTGTTTCTGGCCCTGGGGGGGGGGGCATATGAAGCGTCCGCCAGTTTAGGTAAATTAGTTTATTATGCACCCCAGTACCCCTGCTGTGGGCGGTGGGGGAAAGGTTACTGTTATTGGCCAGAGGAGGAAAACAATCCCATTCTCGTTTTCTTTATTAGACAAAAAGCCACACTAACCCATACTAGTTGGGAGCC
>NC_091229.1:21681581-21691581 GCF_040958095.1 Procambarus clarkii | reverse complement strand
CTCCCAACACTTCTCCTCCCCTACATATGCTCTTTCTTATTATTTTAGTCCATTTTTTTTACAGTTATCTTGAGGTTATCTTGAGATGATTTCGGGGCTTTAGTGTGCCCGCGGCCCGGTCCTCGACCAGGCCTCCACCCCCAGGAAGCAGCCCGTGACAGCTGACTAACACCCAGGTACCTATTTTACTGCTAGGTAACAGGGGCATAGGGTGAAAGAAACTCTGCCCATTGTTTCTCGCCGGCGCCCGGGATCGAACCCGGGACCACAGGATCACAAGTCCAGCGTGCTGTTCGCTCGGCCGACCGGCTCCCAGTTGATTAGAAATAAGTGGTAAATGGCAGCAGATCAAGAATGTGAGAAATTACCATAGCTGTCTGAAAATAATGTTTTTTTATATTTTTTTAATTCGAAGGTAATGATCCTTGAATTAACTGTAGCACCGAAATTATTTCAAATATTAAAAACCGGATTATCAGTCAATATCTACAAATTTTAACTGTAAGCTTTCAAAATAGGTGATATTCTGTACACAAATATCTGAATGAAGGGTGGTATTCAGTAGTTTAAATAAGAATTAATTGGGGGTTTACCTGTAAGATGTGTATCTATAATTGGTCATCAAGATTTAATATATCTTAAGAACGTCAATAACCCTCGTAAGAATTAGCTCTGATTCAAACTTTTTCAGCAAGTTTCGGTAGAGGCTTTTAGAACAAAATTGAAATCCTGACATGAGGCTTCAGTTAAGAGAGGAATATTGATTCACTTGAAACCACGTTAAATTTTGTATAAGGAGAACACGATATAACAAATGCTTTCACATGATATTAAAAATCTAGGCGGCCCTTGTTGTATAATGTATTTTTTTGGCTTTGTATTAATTATTAGACTTCTGTCTCCCAGCATTATTAGCCTAGTGAATGCACGAATGCGAATATCGTCATGCTTTACCTTTTTCAAAAGGGCCGACCCTACCGGGTCATTGCCTGTGACCCGACCCGGCCTCAAGTAAGCTTACAACAGCTGACAGACGGTAAAAGACATGGTACCTGCCTTCTGAAGTAGGGTTTGAGAGTTGAGGAAAGTATGCACCTATCTACGTCATCACTTTACTGTAAACAAAGCCTCCAACCCAATTCAATCGGACCCAACCTAACCTAGCCTGACTTAACCTAACCTAACCTAACCGAATCTAACTAACCTAACCTGACAGAGCCTAAGCCAACGAAAATAAAAGATCAAATTTTGTTATATAGATAATATATATATGTTGTGCAGGTATGTGACGTCACTCTAACGTCATAATGTTGATACCAGAAGAGGTTTTAGATAGTTCTGGTCTTCCGGGAACTGCCCCTTTAAGAGCTCCTCCTCGCCTCCAAGACGGAACTTTTACCCAACCAAGTTTAGCCGTTGCTGCTTCGTTCACACATCCAGTCGCGAAACCTGTACATCTTTTCTTCAATTTTTGTTTACAGCTATTAAATAGTTATTAGTTTGGAGACGTCACAACGCGGAGAGTAGAGCTCAACCCTCGCAAGCGCAACTAGGTGAATACATGAAGCGTTATATGACAAAGAGTGCTGGGAAGACGGGACACCACGACCGTAGCTCTCATCCTGTAACTACACTTAGGTAATTACACTTAGGTAATTACATGTAACATACCGTAGAGGAAACTTTCAAGAAAGTGACTATGTTTTCTTAGGGACTCTTCACCCTCGCCTTGACCCTTGTGGTGTTCTTGAGGGGAACAGCGCTGGTTGATAGAGCGACGGCCTGGCTTCTTGCAGGGCCCGTGTTCGATCCCCGACGGTCCAAGTGGTTAGGCGCCGATCCTTCGCTCCGTGCTCATACTTAGTTCTAGTATCAACCTTCCAAGTGGTGCATAGTCATACATCATACAGCGCGTCCTTGGTGTAATAACCAATAACCAGAATGTCTCACAGGAAGAGGGGTGAGGGAGAGGCTAGGCTTGACGCGAACGATGCTAAAATAAAATAAGGAGATGCGGAGGGGCTCAGAGAGTTTAAGAGGCTCACTATAGACCAGGCTATATAGAAACTGTGCTCCAAGTAGCTGAATCTGAAACAACAACAGCTCAGAGAGCGCAACAGAGCGGCCTGGTGCAACTTGAGTGATGTTCCACCGCGTTCCGTAGTGCTCGGGACGATACATTTCGTTATGCAGAACGGCGTGACGATCACACGCCGAGGGAACGTAAAAATTACACAGCTGATGGAAGGAGTTTGTGAGCGAGAAATACGGCGCCTATAAAGGGCAAGGTTGGGGACGCCCCCCCCCCCCCCGTCGTAGGAGAGAGAGCGGTCATAGCCTCACAGTGTGGGTCGTCAAGGGCCTGATAACAGCCGTCTCCTGGGGTGTTCAACACGGGTATAACCCCTTCGGGAAGAGTCCTGTAATGTCGGTACAGAGCCTGCCGCACTGGATCCGGTCTCGAGGGGCCCCTCCTTTCTCTCCCAAGGAACAACACTCTTATCGTCCACGTTCATTTGCAGAAGTATGGGAGAAGCGTCGGTGGATGGCGTTATCATTCCCGCCACAAGTTACCTTCCTGGCTAGGAAGTGGGTGAGGGACGGGGTATGTCCCGCTCTGAGGTCCTCCTTCCCTTCCTCCCAACCACTTGGGCTGGACGGTAGAGCCTCATGCAAATCAAGTATGTTTATTGAGATAAGAAAGAAATACATCTCAAAGGGATAGAGTAGCTTAGGCTATTTCTACCCCCCCCAAACATTATTGCCAACAGCATTTGGTGTTCCCAGGCGGTCACCCATCCAAGTACTAACCAAACCTAACGTTGCTTAACTTCGCTGATGTGTTCTCAATGGTGGTATGGCCGTTGGCTTCATGCAAATCGGCGTTCAATCCCCGGTTGGGGCACCATTCCTTCCCTCCGTCCCATCCCAAATCGTTATCCTGACCCCTTCCCAGTGCTGTATAGTCGTAATGGCTTGGCGCTTTCCCCGGATAATTAATTGTGACTTCGTCACGGTCACAAGGGCCGTGACGAGGGTTCGAACCTAAGTCCGAGAGGATCCCAGACGCTGCCTTAATCGACTGACCTACGACATGGTAATAGAATTGCAACCGGGAAATCATCCTGATTTAACAGCAAGAGGAACAGGTGCTTCGGCAGTTTTTGTGAATTATGAATACCCGACAATATCCGGTAAGTTTTTAAAACACCATTGTCAATTATATAATGAGGATAGGAAGCCTATGCATCTTATATTGTTATATTCTGGCCGGAACGCTATGCGTGTTAGCGGTTTTTGCGTGAATATTAAGAACAAAAAATTATGTACTCTGATAAACCCAATGTACCGTCTTCTATATAAATAAACGAAGAACAATATTTTTTTTACATTAATAAAATCTAATATATGACTAAAATAAATATGTAAATAAGCTTATATATATATATATATATATATATATATATATATATATATATATATATATATATATATATATATATATATATATATATATATATATATATATATACAGTATATACTCCATGGTATCAATTAATTACATTAGACAGTATACACGTTTCAGTGTACGAATATGTAAATACTTGGACACGATACGTCTGGCAGACGTATGTAACAGATTATGTTACATACATCAGAGTATGTGACGAATGTAACAGACGTATATTGACGTATTGTAGTGTTGACATGACTCTTGCCGCGGGTGTACGATCGTGGTGGTTACTAATGGTGTGGACTAAGCTTATTAAACTTGAGACACGAAGTAAAGGGACGGGGGATGGTCTGTGGCTATCCCCCGGTGGGTGGATAATTATATATATATATACGTGACATTCGAGGTGCTGGCTACAGTTAGCTAAAGGGCCCTGAGCCACGACTTTCAAAGATGAGGGAGTATCAAAGTATACTCTTTGAGTGAGTATAGAGTGAGCAGATGAGTATCAAAGATGATACTCTCTGCTCACTCACGTGTGGTAACTCACTCCCGGGTAACTATTTACTCCAACTGTACATAATCTCATGAACATATACATAACTCTGTCAAGAATATAGTGGTATACATCCATCAGTCTCAGGAGACTATGGAGTTGAGCTCTGGTTGTCGGTCTGAAGTGGCTTTTCCAGGGCGCAAAGCCAGGGTAGGTTGATACGGGGGAGAAGCTGTTACCCATGCAGCAGGTCCCCCCCTCTCCACGGCGCCGGAGTCTCCAATGGAAAGAGGCGTTGGTTCCAGAGCCGTCGCAGGAACTGTCAGTACAAGGTTGAAGTCAACAACGAACTGCCCTAAGGGCTCCGTCAAGAATATATATATATATATATATATATATATATATATATATATATATATATATATATATATATATATATATATATATATATATATAATCAGAAGATACAACTGACGATTTACTATAAAACCAGAAAAACGGCCAGCCTACTCATGAGAAACTCTCCAGACACAAAGCAGAACGCTTTAAAAGAGACCAACGTCGTCTATGCCTTCAAATGCCCTCTTGGGGACTGTAAGCCTCAAAAAACCCAGTATATAGGCAAGACAACAACATCTCTTTCCAGGCGTTTAACGATGCATAAGCAACAGGGCTCCATTAAGGAACATATAATCTCTTCCCACAAAGAAACCATCACCTGAGAAATCTTAGCAAACAACACAGAAATCATCGATAGATACAGCGATAGCAGGCGGCTTGACGTCTGCGAGGCACTACACATCAAGAAGTCAACACCAGCAATCAACAGCCAATTAATGCACAACTATATTCTACCCACTTCAAGACTCCGCTCCAATATAGCAGCATCAAGAAATATGGACCAATAGTCTTTCTACAATTACTTCCATTCAATACACATTGTTTCGTGTTCTGTCTTGTGTTTGAATTTAATACCCATTCAATACCCATTGTTGAAAGATTGTTTTCACCTCATCCACCTCACCCAAATGTAGATATATATATATATATATATATATATATATATATATATATATATATATATATATATATATATATATATATATATATATTTATAGGTGATTTGGTAAAATGCTATGCCCAAGATAACTATCCGAGTGCCGGCGGTGGGGTGGTTCAAATAGCCTCGGCTATCACCTCATTTTGTCCGGTCGTGATGGTCAAGTGGATTAAGGCGTCTTGTACATACCAGTTGCGTTGCTTCTGGGAGTATGGGTTCGAGTCACTTCTGGGGTGTGAGTTTTCAGTTGCATATTGTCCAGGGGACCATTCTGGCTTGTTCGCATATATATTTATATATATATATGAGCACTCTCAAGAACATATACACAGCTCAAGAACATATACACAGCTCAAGAACATATACACAGCTCAAGAACATATACACAGCTCAAGAACATATACACAGCTCAAGAACATATACATGGCTACAATGCTCTTATAAACTCACAATAAATGACTTCTTGTATACAATTTTCTTTTAACTTGTGATAAAAATGTCTGAATCTTCTCATCTAAAAACTTAAATGTAATTATTTTATTAAATATCCGCCAGAACTTTATTTTAGATCTTACGTTTAATTTCAATTAGAAAATACCATTTTTTTTAACACGGGCGGAAAACATTACCAATATATTTAAACCATCTAATATAGAATTCTCATTAATTATTTTGTATTATAAAATTCCATGTGCAGATTTCTCAGCCCAGAGGAACGATCAGAGGGGCAAGATTCACGAAACAGTTACGCAAGCACTTATGAACCTGTACATCTTTTCTCAATCTTTGGCGGCTTTGTTTACAGTTATTAAACAGTTAATGAGCTCCGAAGCACCAGGAGGCTGTTTATAACAATAACAACAGTTGATTGGCAAGTTTTCATGCTTGTAAACTGTTTAATAAATGTAACCAAAGCCGTCAAAGATTGAGGAAAGATGTACACGTTCGTAAGTGCTTGCGTAACTGGTTCGTGAATCTGACACCTAGCGGGACTTATGTGTACTATTCTACAGACTTATGTACTGTGTCAGTAACTCCACACTGGTCTGAGGAAGGGAAGTGAATGAGCTCTCATTCTCTCTCACCTTATATTTTCAGAGAAAAAAAAAATTGTCTTTGAAAATGTAAGAAGAGTTCTTGCAAAACGCTTCTAGGCGTCAGACCATACATAGTGAAAAGGAACTTTTTCATGATTGTTCATGAAAATGAACAATCATGAAATGATTGTATATATATATATATGTGTGTGTGTGTGTGTGTGTGTGTGTGTGTGTGTGTGTGTGTGTGTGTGTGTGTGTGTGTGTGTGTGTGTGTGTGTGTGTGTGTATCACGAAAATAAACACGTGATTAAAAATGTGACAGTGTCAGACCACGGAGGAAAATTGAAACAGGAATTTCCTTAAGTGCTTTCGTATATTAATACATCTTCAGAAGGAGTCCTTGACTCCTTCTGAAGATGTATTAATATACGAAAGTACTTAAGGAAATTCCTGTTTCAATATTCCTCCGTGGTCTGACACTGTCATAAATATATATATATATATATATATATATATATATATATATATATATATATATATATATATATATATATATGTATATATATATTATAGAATCAGGAGAAAGCGCCAAGCCATCACGACTATATAGCACTGGGAAGGGGTCAGAATAAGGATTTGGGATGGGACGGGGGGAAAGGAATGGTGCCCCAACCACTTGAACGGTCGATGATTGAACGCCGACCTGCATGAAGCGAGACCGTCGCTCTACCGTCCAGCCCAAGTGGTTGGGCCTAGTTAAAACAAATTAAACAGAGTTTGGTTGTCTCAGTTAGGGTTAGGCTGCGGTGTAAAGCTACGTGTTCATGAGACAAAATAATAAATTATTTATAAAATGTATTATAGAAATAAAAATAAAAATATTTTTAATATATATACTATAAAATTAATATATTTTAATATATATACTATATATGGGTCCCCCTTCTTCCAGCCAGAGGTGGTACTATAAAATATGTATAATGAAATTAATTAATTTAATTTAATCTAATTAAATATATATGTATATATACTAAAATATATATTTAATTATATATATTTTCGGAAATAAAAATATATATAACAAACAAGAAGCTGCTATGCCCGATAAAAATAATCACTAAAAAAATTAAATTCGATATAGATAAGGGTATGTATGTCCTCTCTCTCTCTCTCTCTCTCTCTCTCTCTCTCTCTCTCTCTCTCTCTCTCTCTCTCTCTGTCTGTCTGTCTGTCTGTCTGTCTGTCTGTCTCTCTCTCTCTCTCTCTCTCTCTCTCTCTCTCTCTCTCTCTCTCTCTCTCTCTCTCTCTCTCTCTCTCTCTCTCTCTCTCCTGGAATATATGCAGGACAAAAGTATACTTCCTAGCACTGTATCCATATTTCACTCCCAGTAGATAAACGACCTATGAGATTAAGGAGCAAGTAATGTATTATGAAGACTTAATAAATAACAAACAGCAGCTTCCCTATGATTGTAATATCTCCATAGTTCAAACAATTATGTATTAGCCATAAGACCTACCATTAATGTATATAATGTTTAACTGTAAATATATTGCCTTTGAAATAGAACATTCTCTGTAACTATAACATAACTCTGTAACATTCTCAACTAACTGACATTATAATTGTGACAATTGACTAATTAAATAACTAATTATAACTAGCTAATATTGTGCATCATAGATGAAATTGTTAATGTAATTTCCGTTGAGGTCTGATAAGAGACCTTTTGTGCCATCTGTAATGCTTTTTTGCGCTACCGCTCACAGGATGGGTATGGGGTGCACAATAACCACATTAAATTAGGCTAAACGATTTGCAGGGGTAAAAATTCTGGTTGGTGCTGCAGGAATTGACATGGGGGGGGGGAGGTCTTGAGTAGTTAGGATAGGTGGTCTGTCTGGCCCCAGGAGACGTTCAAGTGTCAGACAGTTCCGGTAGACGTCGCTGGCGACGTTCAAGTGTGAGCCAGTTCCTTTAAGCGTCGCTGGAGACGTTCAAGTGTGAGACAGTTCCGGTAGACGTCGCTAGAGACGGACGCATTACATGCGCGGCCTCCACATGTACCTAAAGTCCCATTGCCCCCCCCTTCCCTCCCCCCCTCAGCTGGTGTTGGCGTGGCGACGGCCGCCGGGAGTCGACCCGGGATGCCAGAGGGTGTCGTCGGCGACGACGGGGGAGACGGGTCGGCCAGAGAGCTGCTATACGACCCCGGCTCTAGTTGCCATCAGTAGTGGCGCAGACACCGCCGTGTGAGGACGGTCGGTCGCTCTCCCGCGCCTCTCCCTCTCTTAGTGCTTCTGGACTCTTGCTCCTCCGCTCTCCTATTCCAAGCGTTCTTTTACCCTACTCTGGAAATATTCCTTAATTAATTTTTATTTTAAAACACATGACGCGAAAATTATTATCCAGATAAAATTAACTGTTTTTTTTTAAGTGATTGTATATATTATTTTTGTGTTTTTTTTGGGTTTTATGGAGAGAGATTTTTTTTAGTTTTGACCGCGTGCGTCCCTAAGAAGAAACTTTGCGTGTGTGTGCATTCAGGTAAGTTGATTTTATTGCTTACGGTGTAATTCACACGCACTTCACACAGCGTGGTGGCCGTGTATAAGGAGAGGATTGTTTGTTTAACACCTTGTAAATATATTAGGTGCAATGCTCGGCCACCTCAGTGTCTTGGAGGAGCGTGGGGGTGGGGGGGGAAGAGTACTGGCTAGAGGCTACATAGGCCTCTTATTCATTATAAATGCTGCCACATATCTTCCTCTAATGACCTGACAGCCTACCCAAAACAAATTAAACCTTCTGATATATATATATATATATATATATATATATATATATATATATATATATATATATATATATATATACATATATATATATATATATATGAGGAAATAAGCCGTCGAATCTAAGTTATCGTAAGTGCAGAACATGTTAATGTAATTCAACTTCAAGTCTGTTTATTGAGACAAGAAAAAATACATCTCAAAGGGATAGAGTAACTTAGGCTATTTCTACCCCCTCTCCTCCTCCCCGTTAATATAATTAAGTTTGCCTATACACATTTGCCACATAGGTTAAGTTAGTTGATAAGATTTCGTCGGTAAATCGCCTTTTAATCCCGGCTAAGGGTGTGTGTGTGTGTGTGTATGAGGGATTTAGCGAACGTTTTAAGACAATTTCCTCAAATATGATCACGTAAAATTTAATAATTTATCCCCCCTACTGACTGACGTTACCTCCAGTGGGGGTCCCTCTCACTCCACGCCACGCAAGAAGACTTTTACCACTGAATAGAATGCTGCCTCGGGGTTGGAGAAATATTTAAATATCTTTTAACACCTCTTCGCCAACTAGAAGCCGAGGAGACATTCGCCCATAGCACTGGCATTTATACACAAGGTTGCTGGAAAAGCTATGCGGAATATATCAATGTGCAAGAAATATTTCACAGTTTTAGTGGGATCTTGGCCACTAACAACTTGCTTGCTTGTCATGCATAGGGGTGTATAGAGCGAGGTGTACTCTATTTCTCGGTGTAGGCTGAGTTTACATTAGTTCTGGACTAAAGTATACTTGCTGGGTGGTTAGTTGACTATCGTGGTGGCCTTAATTATTCTCCAGAGGTTGACAGGTCTTAATTAATAACCCACCAGAGGTTGATAGACCTTAATAACTCTCCAGAGGTTGACAGGCCTTAATAACCCACCAGAGGTTGACAGGGCTTAATAACCCTCCAGAGGTTGACAGGCCTTAATAACCCTCCAGAGGTTGACAGGCCTTAATAACCCACCAGAGGTTGACAGGGCTTAATAACCCTCCAGAGGTTGACAGGCCTTAATAACCCTCCAGAGGTTGACAGGCCTTAATAACCCTCCAGAGGTTGACAGGCCTTAATAACCCTCCAGAGGTTGACAGGCCTTAATAACCCTCCAGAGGT